>NW_026960621.1:300000-403851 GCF_021018805.1 Prinia subflava | reverse complement strand
AGCAAAAGCAATTTTTCAGACATGTTCAGACTGTCAAAAATTAGGCATCCCAGCCATAGCAACAGGAGTAATCCGAGAGGCTTGAATAGCCTCCAACTATGGCAAACTGATGTAGCACAGTATCAGTCTTTTGGCAAATTCAAACATATACATTTATCCATAGTCACCTTTTCCGGAGCAATTTATGCTTCAGCACATAATGTTGAAAAGACCAGAGATGCAGTCAAACACTTTCTTCAAGCATTTGCTACACTAGGCATCCCACAAGAAATTAAGACAGATAATGGACCAGCATATATATCCCAGAAACTACACCAGTTTCTCACATTTGGGGAGTCAAACATACTAGAGGAATACCTCACTCATCAACAGGTCAATCTATAGTAGAAAGAGCACACAGGTCACTGAAAACACTTTTAGAAAAACAAAGGGGAGGAGTAGAAGTGCTCTCTACTGTAGAAAGGCTAAATAAAGCTGTATATGTATTTAATTTTTTTAATAACTCATTTATGGAACAGATGCCCCCAATTTTCAGACACTTCAGTAACACTACACAAGCAAAACTTAAGGAGCGGCCACCGGTGTTCATCAAAGACCCTGAAACGGGAAACGTTTCAGGACCTCATCCCTTATAACTTGGGGGAGAGGCTTTGCGTGTATTTCCACAGATGCTGGCCCCAAATGGATCCCTGCAAAATATGTGAAGCCGCAATTGCAGCAGATAAAAGAGCAGCAGAGCACACCTGAAGAAGAACACACCAAAGATGCTAGATGACCGCAGATGGTAGCTTCAAGAAGACTTCTGCATTTTCACACAGCCCAGCACTATAGACACTGAAATACGTTTGAAGCAGACTTGTTTTATAAAAGTTGCACTGTTAAAATTTTTGAAGTTTTTATTGTCATGTCAAAATTGTTCGTTGTTGTATGTTAAAAGTTATTACCAAATCCTTATGCAGAAGAAAAAGAAAATATAGTTCACTTGAAAAAATCTCTCCAAACAAAAAAGTAAAATAAGATTCATATGTAATTTGAGACTAAATATTAATTTTAAAATACTAATAATTGAAATATTGGCTAACAAAAAAGAAAGTACCAAATTTAAAATTTTGTAATCCATAAAACTACAGCTTAACTATAAACCAAATTATTAAATAACAATAAGTTATTGACACAATCACAATTATCAGCAAAAGTGAGAATTTTTCAAAGTAACTATTTCTCTTTTTTTTCTTTTTTTAATATGATTTTACAGGGTGAGATGTAGTCGTGCATTTCTGTACCCGAGCAGGTGTTTCTATACAAGGAAGTTAAACTAGAATTTTCTATAGCCTGCTCATTGCAATTGGCTCAGTACCAGCACAGACACAGTGATAGGGCTTTGGAAGTGCACCTCAATGCCTAGTGTCCATCTCATTGGGCAAAGAGCCAAATAAGCCCACCTAGACCATCGAGTATTAAAGAGCCAGCTCAAGGGGTGCACGTGGGCTTTTTGGGAATGCCTTAGCCAGTATAACTGTGCTTGGTACACTGTGCTCAGCTTATCTCTTTTCATTTTGTAATGTTTGTTATTTTTGCAGTTATTAAAACCTTTATTTTACAAAACATATCCTGGGAAGCCGTCTCGCTATTTTATTAAGCCATTTCTCCGCTGGCTGGACCCTCGGAGGTATTGAGAGAAATCTCGATAATGAAGATTGAAATATCATTTTCTCAGTAAGGGAGTAGAATTAGCAAAATTAATTTTTTGACTTTGAATCCATCATATTGTAGGAAATGGAAGCAAAAAAATTAATTTTAAAAAAAGGAATAGAATGGGTGTTTGCAAATATGATGCTTATTAAACTTTATTTTCTATTCTCAAAACCGTCAATGTTGACTTTATTATCAGCCAAACAGACTATGCTGTCTGTAAGCCTAATAAAGACTACTGCACCCCCACTGCATATCTCCCAAAAATTTTTGATTGCTGCTGAGAAGACATTGCTGGCAATTCAGGACTAGGATTTCAGAGAACAACCGATTTTTCAGCAGAAAATTATGAAGTGTTGAAGAGTTACTGACAGCCACCAGTCTAAGGCTGATATTATTTATATCCTCCATGTCTGGTACAAATGATAAATCTGCAAAGACAGTGAGGATCATGTTCTGCAGCCCATACTGCAATGGCATTCCTTACCCATAAATTGAAAACTAATGTTTATTTCTCTTTAATTAAATACTCCATTAGCCACAGACTGTTAAAATATTTAAAAGGAAGTAAAAGGAAGTAATGTAATCAATACACCAACTGTGCCACTGTAAACATATCTCATGCAGTAAGTTCCAGGTTTTCTTTCTTTGCTGACTTATGAGTGCTTTGAAAAGGATAGGTGGAACATTATGGGTTGAGAGGATCTGTAAATGCAAAAACAGTAATTTTTTTTGACTCTCATGAGGGCACTTCAGCAGTCTTGTTAATGCTCAGTATATTAATCGATTCAAATTTTTTTGTCCAATAGGCAACATTTCTCCTACAATTTTCATCTGCTTCTTAGGTACGTTAGTGTGTATGTGTGCGTATATAAACATAAAATTATTATCCAAAGCAGAGGATTCAGAAGATTTTGTGCTCCCCTTGGGTTTACTCTTCATGTTGATAAAATCTTTTTTTTTTTTTTTTTTTTTTTTTTTTTGTGTTGTTTGTTTGTTTTGGTTTGGTTTGGGTTTTTTTGGGTCTTCCATGCTTGGACTAGAAGCTGATGAGACCACTGCATAAGGTGTGGGTGCAGTGAAAGGTTTCCTCTTGCATGAGGCCTGGGTGAGATGAGTAAATGCCAAGCTGCTCCCTGCTCCCTTTCCATGGTGATAACAGGCTCCTGTTCCTGCTCCTGTGTGGCCACTGATGGCCACTCCGGCAGAAGAGGCTCCACATCTCAGAGACACCAAGGCCTTTCCAAAATAAGACCTAAATAGAAGGGAAGGGAGAAGAAGCCTGGCAGTAACCAGGTGGAGGAGTGCAGAGATTATTTTCTTCTTCAGTCCTTAGGGAACCAGGTTAAAATTAGGCTTTAAACCACTGAGGAAATAAATGTGCTTTTTCCCCAATAAAATAAATATTCTGCAGCCCCTTCTCTCCCTTACTGGTACCTGGAGGAGCTCAGCCAGAAGCATTAAGTGCCTTATTTAGTGTCCACATGTTCTCAGCAGGTACTTTCTCCCCCCTTGTTATTGTCTTGCAAAGTGTCCATTGTACTGAGGTAATCAAGGGGAATTTGTGCAGCCACTTTCTTTCCTCAGAAAAATATTCCTTGAGGTGTGATGATAGAAAAAAAGTCTTTTGTGAGATAATCTGTCAGTTGAATTAGTTTACATGTGCTTTTAATGCCAAGAACCTCAGACTGCTTAAAAATAATAAAAATGAAATGTTAAGCAAATAAACATTAATTAAACACACAGTGAGAGAGGCTGAATTTTAGTCCTAAAAGAAGCTGAAGCTTTTGCAGAACATCTCTACAAAGGTAACAAAATCCTCACTGAGAGGTGTAAAATATCCTCCACTCCCTGGCAAGAAATGAGCATAGCACCTGAAGAGCATCTGTACTCCAGACATCACCAGATGTGAAAGAGGTCATTTGCTGGGGGGTTGGGAAATAAGAAAGCAGTGAACTAACACAGACCCTCCATGAATTGTTGTATATTACTAGTATTCTTGAAAATCTTCAGACAGAAAGAGCTCTGAGTTATTCCAAGCCAAATGCAACACAAGATTTAAAGGTCAGCTCCTTTCCCATGTCAGTCCATGGAGGTGTGTGTTTCACAGGAAGCCAGGGTGAGCTCCAGGCTCTTCCCAGCATATCAGCCATGCTGGAGCAAAGGGGAGAGCCAGAAGAGCGAATGAGACAAGGTAGCAAATACTGCAGCATGGGCAGGTGGGTTTCTACTGAAAAAAGTGTTTGCCTGACTTGGGCACAATAGCAGAAGGTTTTCACAGGAATGTTCACTTCCCTTGCTGAGACTCTTAACGAAGGTAATAAAACTAATTAAATGCTTCTCCATCACCATAGCTCAATCAAGGATGCAGACAACAGGTGTGTGCTCTGGTCCAGGGCATCTCCCCGGGGCTGCAGGGTCTGGGTGGGGAGCAAAGCTGCAGGAAGGGGTGACGTCCAATATCTGGGTCTGTGCCTGGCCCTTCAGGACCACAGGTTGGATAAGGAATGTCCTAAAAAAAAAAAAAAAAAAGGTATGAAAGCCCACAGAGCAAGGGCTTTCAAACCAAAATGAAGGGATACCAAAGCAAAATTACAGTGGTGGGTGGAGCCCTTCTGGTGGGAAACCTCCCGCCCTGGCCAGGACCCCAAGCCTGCTTAAATGCCTCCAACCAGTGGAGGAGGCTTGAGGCTATAGCCAAAATAAAGACACCAGGACTTGTTCACAAACACCCCCAAGACCCACCGTGAGGGTTGTCAATTCAGGAAGCACAAATGCCAGAAAGAGATGGAGGGAGACGAGAGGTTTGCTCCCCATTTTATTCATGTTAAAGGGCTGTATGCTACATTTCCTGATTAATTTTGAAAAGATATGTGTCAGCAACAGAAGATATGAGATATGCTGTATTTAATCGTGAAGTCTACAAGGCTTTCCTCACCTTGACCCATCACTGATTTATGTGTGCTTGGAATGTGCTGACTTTCTTAATGGATGGGTAAAATCATTTCATATCCCAGGAAGTGATAAGTTGCCCAAAATGTCAGAGCTTCAGACTGATGGGTTTCAGTCAAGCTCTTTTCTTTAGTCTTTTTCTGCATTCTGAATGCTTTTTCTTAGCACCATCTAGGAACCATTTGCACAAAGTGGATGGTATTTTGGAAAACACTTCACATGTAATCTTTAACAATATAACAGCTTTGTTAATCACTGTAACAGATTAAATGCTCCTTCTCTGAGCTGGCCTAGTCAGGAGGTTAAAATTATACAGCTTAAAAGGAAAAAAAATATGGGGGGAGGAAGGAGGGGGAAGGTGCTCTCATTCTCTTTGTATTATTTTGCAGTACAAAAATAAGATCAGCATCATCAAGAAAGCAGATTTCATCTTGACTAGTAACTTTGTTTTGAAATGTAATTATTGGGCCAGACTCGCAGCATGAGTAACCCTTAAGTTTGTGTGTCCTTGGAGAGTGGGAGAAGGAGCAGGGATGAACAAGGGGATAATAATGCAATGACTGTTTTTTCATTTTGCTTTCTCTGTACTTACAAAGTAGACCTTGTTGCTCTGTTTATGAGCTTGGAGTGCAATGCAAAGAAAAACAGCCAACACTTGCTGTTAGATGCAGTGCATTAATTGCATGAAGACATGAGCATACAGGTCCTTTGCTGGGTAGTGGCAGACAGACAGTGAATACAGTCATATATCAAAACTTTTTTTTTTTTTGTGGGGGAGCTGTGGGATTACCTGTACATCTATCTTTAAATGATCACTCAGTTAAAAAAAGGAGCACTTTGGTGGCTTTCCCACCCATGACAGATGGCGTGGGCTGGCAGTGGGAATGTGCAGTGAGCCAGAGGCAGCACTGCTGTATGTGCCATGCTCTCCTCTCCATGACAGTCCTTTCTGTATCCCCCAACTGCTCATGGATCTCAGCTTGCAGGGACCTGCACAGATGTGCCAATCAGCCCAAGGCAGGCAGGGGTGGCACTGATTAAATGCCTTTCCTAATGATGTGCTATTAGAGGGGTTTTAACCAATCCTGGGAAAGGACTGTTGTTTTGCTGTTGAACTAGTAAAGATTAGGTGGCATTTGAATTACTGCTTTGGCCCTTTCGTTTCCAAAGACTATGAACATGTTTGCATTAGTTTCCCCACTCAAGAGGTTTGTGTACCCCATGTCTTGTCTGGCAGGACTGGCCATTAGTCTTTCCTGATGCTGTCATCCCACTATCTCCAGTGACTATGCAAAGTGCTGGATGCTACATGCACATTCCAGATTTATCAGTGCAATTTGCTTATACTTAATATTGGTGCCTCACTGATGTAAAACTTGAATATTATTGGTTTATTAAATTTTTTTGGGAAAGGTCATTACTCTGCTTTATGGTGGTGTTTAAAATGTGCAGAACTTGATGTAGATGCTTTGATTGCATGCATAAAACTTGTAGGAAACACTGTAGTAAAGCTTATAGAGCAGATAGTAAATGTCTTCATGTTTGGAAGGAACTGGATGTGCTTTGTGTTTCCTGATGAGTGGTTCATCATTGTTAAGAAACTATTTTCCATTAATCAGGGTGTATTTCAGCTGCAACCTGCCCCATGTGTCTGTGTGGGTTGGTGAAGGAGCAAGTGTCACTTTTTGTGAGCCTGGGTCTGCTTCTGGGAACCTTCCACCACTGCTCCCTTCAAGCCATGGTTTCTCCTCTCATATCCCATGCAATTCTTCAAATTTTCTCTTTCAGCAAGCAAGCAAACATAAAAACTGGCAAAAGTTTAGTACTGAAAATGCTTTCATTTTACTTGCTGGTAGGCTATCGTTGTTTAAAAAAAACAAAACAAAACAAAAGGAATGGTGCTTGTTGGAATAAGATTACAAATCAGAAAAGCATGAAGAAATACAAGCAAAATTCTCCTGCCAGGTGCAATATATCCATCCAAACAGACCTTTGAGTTTGAGCATTCAATGCTGGTGATCTCTTATGTCTGCTGAGGGTGCAAGATGAGGAAGAATTGGACTGGACAAAGTTAAACAATCTTTCAATCCTCCTCTGGTACTGAAGTCTAAAATATCCTAAAAGATCTGTAGTTTATCTTTCATATATAGAGGTTTGTAGTGACTTATTTTCAGTTTGTCTGTTCTGAACTAGTAAAAGGAATGAATACTGCACAATTAATTTATCAATCACATTCAGTAAATGGATTGTCTGATCTGAAACACAGAGGGAGAAATTAAACAGATTAATGTCTTCTCAGCTGAAGCAAAAGCAGTGATGAGAGGTGGCTGAATTAACCTCAAAATGAATTGACATAATTTCTGCAGACACATGTAGTTTCTGTCATGTTTGGGATCATGTTATTCAATGTCCATGAAGCAGTCAAGCATGCTGGCAAAGCTGGGACTTTTCAGAACATCAGCCTGTGTGGTAATTCATTCCAGCCTTCCAATATCCATCTTTTATTTGTCTTTATCTTTTCTAGAGGAGGAGGAATGACTTGGTGTTTTCATCCCTCTCTGTCAGTGTCCAGTCATTATGGGAGAAACTGATGATGGAGCAAAGGTGTTTGATTCACAGATCACAGGGGTGCAGCAGGGAAACCTCTCTCCCTCCCTCCCTCAGGAGGAGCCTCCATCTGACTCCCAGCCAGGAATCCAAGCCCAAGCACTCCCTGCAGAGGCAGCACTCCAGCACTCAGTGGGTAGCAGGAGGGGAGCTGACACACTCTGCATTGCTAGATCTGTGTTTAGAATTGAAGGCTCCATAATGAAGGTGTTTTCTGGGCAAGCTGAACCAGGTATGGTCCTAGAAATAGACATTTCTGGAGGTAGCAGACATTCCATGAGCCAGGCAGAGAGTGCCTTACCTTGTAACCCATCACTTATTGGAAGGGGCTGTCGCACCACTGAACTCACCTTCCTAGTGCCCTGCTGCTGGGAGAGGGGGTAAGACCCACTGTAGTAGCGGAAAGCAGGGGGGAGAGTGGCTGGGAATTTGGGAGATGCAAACTGAAGGACTTGAGTTCTTAGTGAGCTCAGAAAACATTCAAATAGGCCAGTGGGGTGCAGGCTGCCTGCTTGTTGTCAGCTCCTGTGATGGGAAACAAAATTTGTGGAGAGACCTGAAAGGTCTGATTTTGGTTCATCTGGGCCTCTGAACTGGTGAATGCAACAGGGAAAAACAGACATTCAGGAGAATGAAGCCTGAACTGGGCAGAGGCAGTGACTTCCCTGCCATGGGCAATGGTGTTCCACCGCTGCCCAGAACCTCTGTGTCACCTCTCAGGAGCCAGGCAGAGGGGAGAGGAGCAGCCAAGCTGATCCACTTGGCCGTCACCTCCTTTTTCCTCCTGAGTGAGCTCACAGCAAGTAGAGCTCCCAAAAGCAAGAGCCTGCCCAGAGCTGAACAGATTGTGGAGAGCAGCTCCCTGCCAGCCACGCTCCCATCCCTGCCTGGCTCCCGGGGACGAGCTGCCAGTTGAGCTGCTCCTTAAGCCAAGCTCTGGCTTTACATTTCTGCATGCAAGTTACCCTCTGAGAAGACAGAACTGCAGAACTAATCTGTGGTCTTAATTTGCTGTCTTGGTTTGAAAGAGAGATATCTGCTAGGAAGGGGCAGGACTTCCTAAGAGATGGAGAATTCAAATCTCTTCTCTCCAAATTATTCTAATTAAAAAAAATTAAAGGAGCTTTCAGACAGAGGTATGGGGGTAGGAATAACAGTTCTTTACTAGTATATATGACAAAACGACAAACAAACAACAACTACAGCATCAATAATAAACAGAACCAAGAACCTTGAGGGCTTTCTTTTACAAAAGCCCAGAGCAGTTTGATCTCGGCGCCCCTGCAGGGCTCCGAGAGGCCGAACTGGAAGGAAGGAAAGTCCCAGGCTGGTGGATGAGATGAGGAGCTCTGCACTGGCAGCTGGAGCGGCAGGGGTGTCCCGGCAGGGCTGGGCAGTGCAGGGCTACAGAGTAGCAGGGGAACCTCAAAGCTCTGAAGAAGCAGCGGCGGTGGGGGGAGGCTGGAGAAAGCGAGCTCAGGTTTCCCGGGTACACCTCAGATGACGATAGATTTCCCAGGACGAGACAGAGGCAGAGGGCAGCCTGACCGTCCTCCTCGGCGCTGAGAGCAAGAGTGCCTCCCCCTCCCCCAGATCTGTCTTTTTGCCTTTCCCAAAGCTCATCATCTCTCCCCTCTGAGGGACACTCCCAGGGACTCATAAACAATAGGTGTAGCTTCGTGCTGCCATATCTCTCAAGTACTCCTTTTGTTCTGACTAAGTAGTCATCAAGGCTTCTTGGAAACTTATGGGAAAAAATTCTGTGAGAAGAAAAAAAACCAAATCTAACCCCTGTGAAAAACGTGAGATGATTAATTCATGTTCTTATGGTAAATTGGAAAATGATAAAGCTGTATAAATTTATATCAGGTAAAAGTCTATGTTTTAGGAGGTTTCTCCATTCAGAAGGGAACAAAAGACTTTGCAGCTTTCTCAAGTATTGGGAGGGGACCTGTTGAGATGAGCCGGTATCAGCAACTCACACCTCGGGAGCCACCTTCACAGACCATCAAGCAATATCACCCATATCTCGAACATTCATCAACTATAAGGATCCATAGAAACTGAACATTAACACATGGACTTGGGAGGGGAGCTCTTTTCAATCCGACCGGAGATGGATTTGGGTTTGAATAGCTAACCAAGAAACAAAGGGAAATATGGGGAAATATTGCCAGAGGCAGAATAAAGAGTATAAAAACCAAGCCTCGAACATGGCAAATTCGTGTACCCAGCTAGAGACACAGACAGCCAGGGTCTGTGTCTAAGGGTCACCCTTGGCTCTCTTTTTCACGAGAGAAACTCTGTCAAGTAAGTGTCGCTGTTTGTAGGGAGTTTTTGTTATTGCTTAAAATTCTGTAATTTGATTCCAAATTTTGTGATTTAAATTTTTAATAAACCAAATTATTGAATTTGGTAATAAATTGTCCTGGCATTTATAACAACCCCCAACATTTGCCATTAAAGTTTATTTTCAGCAAATTATTCAAAAAGTCCACTGCACAGCTGTTCCATGTTAATCTCTTTCTCGCATTTTTTTCTTTTGGCAGGAGGCAGTTTCTGTCTTTCTGTTTGTTGCAGAGCCACGTACAAGAGACAGGAGCTTGATGACCACTTGGGGCAGGGAGAGAGTCTTTGGAGGTGAGTTTTACCTAACAGGAATTTGGAGAGGAGGTGGGGAAGGGTAACCCATCACCTGAGACATCCCTGCCTCACTCCAGTGCAGGTTAGGGGAGGGATTTCTGGAGCACAGATACACCAGGCCACTCTGAGGTTTGGAGAGAGAGGACTCAATCTGAATTATCCTGCCAGCCTCATCACTAACAGCTGTAATGGGTAAGCACGGGCCAGCTCATTACCTTTCCTTATGACAAGAGGATTTAAAGCTGAATGTTTCCTGGAAATTAGATAAGTGCTGTGTTAGTCAGTGCAACAGAGGGTTGCCTCTGGGTAACAGTGTAAGGTCAGAAATTCAGTTTTAACTCTTGAAATCACCCTTTGGGCAGCTAAAAAAATGATGTTATTGTAGCTCATTGATACTATAGTCTTGAAAGTAAGTTCTCTTTACATAGGTCCTTTAGACATTCAATAGGTTATTTGCATTAACCTTTAACTATTGTTGAATTTAATTATTTAATATTTGCACTTAATAATATTTTAAAATTATGTTTATATATAATATTTAATATTTATTTAATTTTGTTATTGAATTTATTAATAACTGTAATGGAGTATTATTAACTACTACTTGAATTGACTACTAACACAATACAAATTGATGCCTTTGAATAGCACAAGTCCAATTTATAATGCAAAGTCAATTTGTCCAGCTACTTTTAACCACATGGTTTGCAGCTGTTGTCCCCTTTCTCAACCCAGTTACTCAGAAACACGCCTGCACTACTGTGCTTTTTTAAAAAAGTAATTTATTTTTCTGAGCAGCTCTATCTTCCCTTGTTTACAGATTCTGAAACAGTTCAAAGCAGAAGGTGAATGGGCATTCAGTCAAAGTGGGAAATGTCAAATGTGTAATCTGGTGAATGTTGCATATCTCAAGATGGAGAGTTTAGGACAAACAAGAACTGGAAAATATGTACAGCATCATTTTTCCTACAAATTTAAGACTGAACTCTTCTGATCCATCCATTCTGTGTGCCGTACTATTAGATGCAGCATGATATTAGCAGTACCAGAACTGGAAGGAAAATGTGTCCTATTAGAAAATGTATCTGGTTGGAAATTAGGTTCATCTATTGCATTTTTTTTTTAAATCATATGATCTTCAGCATTCAATTTACATTTACCCCATTCAATAGCCTGAAAGCCATGGGATGTTTCAAAGGGGATATTTTCCTCTTCATTAAATCCCACTGGAGTCTAAGACAGTTCACTGTGACTTTCAACCAGAAATGTGTGGCACTGCTGTTTGGGGAGCGGAAGCCATGTACAATAACATTGAATTAGGACCAGTCTAGAAAAAATACATTTGAGCAAATTTAATGTCTGTTAGTTCAGACTCCTCTTAGGACCAAAATGCTCATGAGGTACTTGGATGGGAAAAAGGAGGTAGATCTTGATTTCTCCTCCCTCATTTTTCTGGGATGCCACTGCACAGTAAAGGTTAAATTTTTTTCAGTTGCTTTGAAAAAGATGTAAAAGGAGAAGTGAAAGGAAAGGGCATCAGATAAAGATATACAGCAGATGAGGCAATGTGGTGCCTTGAAAATCAGTTTCATAAAATGCATCTTAAATGGAGGAAGGATTAAGTTAGGAGGATGGCATGTAAAAGCAGAGGAAAGAGTGATATTAGAGCAGGAACATGTCAATGCAAGAAGGCAGAGATGTGGCCGATGTTTCAGGAGGAAGATCTGGCATCTCCCAAGTTTATGGGAATTTTTTTGTTGGATATTATGGAGCCAACATTTCCACCTTTAACTGGTGGCTCCATGTTTTGAATCATGAGCAAGATGCTTTTCTCTATCTGTGTTGCCATGAATTTTCCTGGTTTGCTGAGCGTCCATATTAAAGGAGAAGTGTGCAGCTTCTCACGCTCGTGAATGTAAACACAGGACCATGTTTTGTAAATATTGGCAATGTTATGAATTCCTTCTCCAAGAGAAGGGGAGGTTGAATGACAGCCTCCTTGACCAATGTTGGTGGAGAGGTGGGGATACCATTCTCCAATCCATGGTCACCTTGCCACAGGTATATAATAGCAAAAAAAACTAAGGGGCAAGTCTTCTGCCCTGCATGCTCTGTTGCACCCAGACCTGTGTCCCCAGTCTGTTTTCTGGTTAGGCCTGCACGGCGATATATCTGAGCACAACTTGCAGTGAATAGTAACACACCTCCCAGAACCAGAAGTGATGAAATAGTCTTTAATACATTTCTACCTTCCCTTTAGTTTGAAGGTTTAACCTTGGCCTCTGAACCATCCACTCTCAGAATCATGTCCTCCAAGTAGATTTAGTTCCTACCCATTTAGGCCTGTGTGAAGAGCGACAGGAAGAGAAAACCCATCTGATTTTCCCATCTGGCTCTGTGTTTAATATAGAGCTAGGAAGAGTGGTTGGTAAGCATAACCTGGGATAACAGTCCTCTGAAGGTTTTCTTGTCTTAAATCTGTTCCAAAGTTCAGAAAAAACCCTACCAAATGTCAATTTTGATAAAGTTAATGAAAAACTGTGGTTCAGGTACTGTTTTATGAAATACATTTCTACATCTGTTAGTCAAACAAAATGAATTCTTTAATTAGATGCAGTAAGAGAAGCTCTAAAAAAAGACACAAAGTCCAATCTGAACCACTGCAAATGAAAGAAACTTCAAAAATTTAAAATATGTTGCATACTTCCTGCATTTTTTATTATATCTCAGTATTTTTATTCATCTTGTTATTCTGAGCTGAAGAGTTTATGGGCCCAGAAGGCTGTAAGCAAGGAGAGACCAGCTGGGGGAAAAGGAAGCTCTCCAGAGGATTTGTTGGAAGGTGGATTTTCTGACATCCAGGTTGTAGTGGAGATCTGCTCTATCTCCCCACTGCGCCTCACTGACACCAGGGCTCTGTGTGGAAAGTCCAGCAACCAAATTTCAGTCCCAGTCACGAAGTGTTGGGTTGCTCTGGGGACACTTTTTGGCTTTTGTGAAAACATGTCCTGAAAGCATTTTTCTTTCATTTTGATGAGGAATGGGAATGCTTTGAAATCTCAGAAAATGCTCAGGTTAAATCACACCCCACTGAGGGTATAGGAGCTCCCTGTAGCACCTTATCAAACAGCACAGCAAGAGTATGTCCTTTCTTTAGGCAAGTGGACTCTTTCCTAAGTGGTCCTTCTCTGTACGTCAGAGCAGAGCTGAATCTCTCCAGGTAAAATGGAAATAATTTCCTCTTGACACAAGTTTATGCTGATGTAAGGCTTAATTGATAGCTCTCAGGGCACTTGTGTTTTCCAGGCTGTTGGTTTTGCTCTAAGCACAAATTTACTCAGTGATGAGAATATTTTGACAACTCTGCCTATCTGTGCTCAGGAACTGCAGTTTGGTGTGAATTTTCAGGGTGTGTTGACCCAGTTTTAAAGCCTAAAATGACCATGCTCTAGATTGATATGGAAATACTGTAGTTGGCAAAATAAAACAAAGAAATTGTAAATAATCAGAAGTAGAGTACTGTGGGCCTGACATTGGTCTGAACTTAGGCTTCAGGCTCTGCCAGTGTCTGTGTGAAAGGCAGACGAGCAACCTTCTCATGTTAGCCTGAGAAATCTAAAGGAGGAATTCAAACAAACCTTGGGACGTGAGAAACCATCCGCAGGTGGTGTTTTTCCAACATGTTTACTGGAAAGAAATGTTTACTAAAGGGTGTAGACGCTGAATAACCAATCATGTTCTTTGTACCGAACTACTCTATAAAAGTAGAATTTAGAAGAATAAAGTTTGCTCTCATCTTTACCATCATGGAGAGTCATGTTGTTATTTCTGTGCCGTCCGAAAACCATAACAACAGAGTACATTCTGCACAAGAACTTTTAGGAGTTTTGCTTAGCTGGCAGAGGTGTGTTTTTGTCCTTAGACTTTCTCCAGAAGGTAATTTAAAAAAAAAAAAGGTGCAATTTAGCTTGAAGAAACTTGTCATTCTGACCCACTTGCATGTCCTCACGGACACCTCTCTTCAGCAAATCCCTGCCTAGCTGTAAACACACAAAAATCAACATGTTAAATCAAAGAGAATTAGTTTTCACATGTTACTTCATTATTCCTTTGCCATCCCAGGTCTAATAAATCTCATTTAGAATTCTCTCTCACTCATATTTCTGGTATTTATTTTTATGTGCTTATCAAAGCTTATTTTTAGGCAACTCATGGCTCATTCTTTAAGAATAAAGAAATTCTTTTTTGTTTTATATGTTGTTGTGTGAGCAGAGCTGGGAAGCCTGTGCTTGTTTTCTTTAGATGATGTAACAAATTAGCTTCTTCCAAAATATTATACTGTGGGGACAGTGATCACAGGAAGCATGAGAGAACCTTTGAATACATTACCAGATCTCTGCAATACATATGTGTGGTTTTTGTCTATAGAACAGGGTTTTAAGTAGAAGTGTTCAAAGCATTTTGCTACAAACTCTCCTGACAGTGTTTGTGCTGTCCATACAGTCAGAAAAACATTTACATCCTAGAAGATAGTTGATTTTGGTACATGATTTGAATGCAGAAAAACATTTGTACTAATTATACACACACAAAAAAAATAGTAAGGAAGTTCTGTGTTCATCTATTTTATTTTTGTGATCCAAAATCTGGCTATAAATAAGAGTGCATTTGCTTAATAAAGAAGTATTATCACTTTGCTTCACCATTTCCCTCTTAGGTAAAATTAGCTGTGTTGCTAAGCCATCAAAATGCAGCTAAAAGGATAACAATGATGAGCCCAGCTGTGCCCCTCATGCTCCCACAGAGCTGCTCCTGGTCTTTGGTTCATCACTGCCTTTTGTCTCTCCTCATTGAGGAGCACACAAATCATGGTATTGCCATTAAAAGTAAAATCTCCTTGGCCACTTTTTTATTCCAGTAGCTTCTGGGATGGTGACATGGATACCTGCTCACAGTTCCTCCCCAGAGCCTTTTTGACTAGGGCAGAATGAGGAATAATAACTAGATTATTGCTGCTGTGTGAAGACAACGAATTAATGGTTGAGGCAGGTAATTATGATGCTGGACACAGCTGGGAAAGTTAACAAGTTAACATCTTGGCAACTAGTTGAAATTTTTTTAAAAACCTCAGCCCCATTATGTTCTGTATGCAGAAGAATTGAGCAAATAGTGTTTGCTCAAGCCAAAATAACAAATTTGGATCATACTTCCCTTGCATTGGGACAATAAGTTGTGGCAGTGTGTTTTATGATGTGAGAATTCATTCCTGTTAATGGTTTTTCCCTGCCCGCCCACCTGCCCACCCCCCCCCCCCCCCACTTTGGGTCAGTCCTCCCTTTTCCCCAGACCCTCAGAACCTTCTACATCCCCTCCCCAGAGGCCATCTACTAAAGGGGTATTACCCCCTCAGGGGAATTCCAGAGAAAGACGTTGAATGACAGGAGAAAAACAAAGGAGGTAAATCCCCCTGTTAGAAATGAGACGCTTGACACGGCCAATATATCAAGCAGCAATTCCATTTACTAATTGATTAATTAACATGGTGAAGGGTGAGCAAAAACAGCACACTGGGTACAGTGGAAGGATTTTCCCTTCCAACTGCACGCCGATTGCTGGACTTGCTGGTATTTTATTTGCTATATTCATACATATTCATAAGCTTTTCTCAGAAGTTTCCATTTCCAATATTTAACGTCATTATTCAATACCTATTGTGGTCTATTTTAAATCTCAATATTCCAGGATGTACTTCCAGGATATGTTTTCCAGGTGGTGGGGTCCAGCTTCCAGATGTGGGGTCCAGCTTCTATTTTTCAGGTCTATCAGTCTTTGATAGTAATGTTCAGTTTTCCTTTTTCAGGAACCACAAATCAGCGAGCTGAAGTATTTTCTTCCGTATCCAGGATGGGTTTTTTACCAGTCTGTGAGAAAGCCTTTTTACATTCTAAAACTACAGTTTAAAATTCTTTAATACAAAACAAGCTTCTAAAGTTATAATTCAAAGACTCTTATTACAGAATAGCTTGAGATTAATAATAGGTAATTGCAAGCAAAGTTTGTTCAAAAACTTTCTTCCATGCTTTCCTCAGTTGTTTATTAGAACTCATCTTTATAACTGTCCCATGGCCGTGTTCTACAATTACAATTACACTGATTCTTTTTATTTCCCTGACACGAAACACAACTTTGTATTTCACACCCCCTAGAAGAACACTGGCTCACCTGAATGTCCCTCTACCTAGTCTCCTCCCCTGCCCCCTCATTGGTGGGTTCCTTGCCCCTTGCTCCCACTCTTCCCCCGGATAAAAGGGACCGCAGACCTCGTGATCGGGGTCTGTGGGAGTTGTTTGACTGGTTCAAAGCCCAAGCTGGGGCTCAGACAAACTTTGGACTAAGAAAATCCCCCTGCAGTCTGGCTCCAGCTCTTTTGTCTTGTCCAGTTTCTTGGCAAGTAAACACTAGGAAAAGGGGTCTCCTTTTCCTGGCTCCCTGAGGGTCTGCATTTTCAACCGCTGTTCTCAGTCTGGGACAAGTTAGGACTTGAACCAACACGTGGTACAGGTGTAACCGATCTCAGCTGCTGAGCCAAGAGAGGTATCTCTGCAAGTAATTGCAGCAGCTGTCTCTCTGCGGTATCAGCTGGAACTCGGCAGCCTGTAGAAGTCCCGTTCTGTGTTGCGGACTGGCAACCCCTCAATAAGTGTGGGATTTCACATCTGGCTTTGCAGGCTGGGATTTTTTTTAAAAAAGCATCATCAGTAAATTCATTTTTTTTTACTAAAGCCATCAGAAATTGCTTACCAGGGTTTTGCAGTGTGGTGAACAGCTTCTTATGACTTCTAACTTTGGCTTGATGAGTTTGCTGTTCACCCTGATAGCTTTCAAAATGGGAGAGTCTAAAATGATGAAAACAGCAAGGAATAAAAATTGTGTTGGCAACTGCAAGCTGTGTGAACATTCAGACTGCCCCTAATGTGGGCATCTGCAGAGTTTCTGCAGAGAATGGCAATGTTCATGGGAAGATTACTGAGTCGTGAGCATGTTCTGAATGTGATTACAAGCAGAGAGACAGAATTAGTCTTTGATTGCCATAAAAAATTAATGAGAGATGTTATGAACGAATTTCCAGTGGGTATGAGTGCTCTAAAAGCTGCCCGTGTTCGCTGCTGTGGTCCTGGGAGGGGGCTAGGCTATCTCTCTAGAACACCAGCTGCTGGGCAGCCACTGCTGACGAGAACCATGGCCGGGCTCTGAACAGAGTAAATGGGGGGGGGGGGAGCACTGGAACCCCCAGTGTTTCCTGGTCAGGAGGGGTTGTGCCATCCCTGTCCTGCCCCCCATAGTGAGACAGCCGAGACAGCCACACCATCCCCCCAGAGGAAAATGTGGAGCACCCATTAGCATATTAAAAGAGTTTCTGAGCACTCAAAACGCAACCCCCTCCTCCCAATTTGTGCCATCACCCAGCCTTTTAGAAAAATGGGGGTTTTCCTTTTGGCAGAGAACCCCATAGCTGGGGTGATTCTGCTGTTCCTAGATAGCCGCTGACCCCCTCCCGGCTAGGCTGGATGTAGCCCCACACCCCAGCAAGTTTGAGAATGAAGGAAAGCTGCCCCGGGAAGTTCTCCTACCTCATTAAAATGTGAAAAGGAGCGGCTCCTTGCCTAGATAGCCCTGTCATTGTTCTCTATAACTACCTCCTTCAGCAGGATTACCTCTGCTGTGACCAGGACAAATGCATATGCATTTGTATATGCAAATAAAACCGACCCTGTGAATCCTGGGAGAGTTTTTTAGAGGAACTGCGCCCCAAGATGAGAAGCCAGATGCATCAGAGGAGAATTAGAGGGTGCCCTGGCCAAGGAAGGAGTGGATGCACCCCCTGACCTGGTTTGAAGATTCACCATGACCTATGAGGAGTCTGAATGGAATGGGAACCGGCCAGCTTAAGCGACAGAGACAGAAAGAATAGGAAACTCTCAAGGTTTTTCCCTGAGGGTAAAGAGCTGACTCTGTACTCCAGTGACAGACTCTCCACCGCTCTGCCTTCTCATGGTTGACCAGAGAGAGCTTCCAGCTGTTCCCGTGGAGACAAGGGATCGGCACCTACTGCGGGCAGCTGAGTGAAGAACTGCAACAGTACCTGCTTCTTCGAATTGCCATAGCAGCGTGAGAAACTCCTGTTGGACTCTACAATCCTGCTGATGACTTTAATAAAGAGCTGATGACTTTAATAAAGAGTTGAATATTAATAAAGGCATATGCCCTGTTCTTGTCAAGAGAGACAGACAGGGACAGACAAAATGGAGAGTTCACTTGGTTAATTTTCTACCTAGCAGCTATTGTAAATGTTCCTCTTATTTAGCAAAGAAAGACTAAGTCTATATTGGTTGTACTGGCCAAGAAAAACTATTAGTATGCTGGAGGTTTACTTGGGGGCAAACTGCCAGCAAATTAAAAAAGCAACAACAGGCTCATTTTGGGACATTTTGATGCATCTTTCACAAGTGCTGTCAATTAAAAGCGCCTCTGGAAATGATGTTTGGCTACTGTGCTCCTGAATAACAACTTTGTGTGAAGGCACCAGTGGACTGATTCCCTCCCTTGAAAGTAGAGAGTCTAGCTGTGTTTTAAAAGGGTATTAGTGAAATTATGCCCTGCTACAGATGGGATAAGATGGGATGAAATCATCATTAATGCTACAGATGCAGCAAGTGCTACATCTCTAGGATATAATTTTATTTCTTTTATTCATGGCTGCAGGGCAGCTTATAATTGAAATGATACGACCCTAGTATCACTGCGGGGCCTGACCAGTAAGAGAGACTCGGGAGACCGTTCTGGGTTCAGCAGAGCAGGGCAGGAAGACCCGGGTTTATTTACAAAAACCACTTTTATACATTTCCTATGAGACCCATGGATTGGAGGATGGAATTCCCACCTCCTCACCACATTGGCCAAGCCAACTGTCAATCACCTTTCTCCTCCCAACTAGAAATATGTAAACAATGAAAGACAGTTAGTAAAACATGGCCAGTGTTTACATTAACGAGCGCGAGAGACTGCACGTCTCTCCTTCAACACGAACGCTCGGCACACCAGGAAAAAACCTCATGGCAACACCCTAGCAGTGGGTCTGAAGCAAGGATGTGAGGTTCACACTCTTTCCCATAGATTCTGGTTTGAATCTGCCAAGGCCTAGCTACTTTAACCAGTATTTAAGTACACTTTACCTCAGCCATGCTCCCTCAACTTTCACTAAAGGCAGCCAAAATGCCACCATTTGGCAGAAATATCTTCTGTTCCAGATAATTTGTGAGGAACAAAGAGTTCTGATGTTTTCTACAAAATGGAGTTTGCTCTAATTTGCATTAAACACCAACTAACATTTTTGCAGAGATTTCTTATCCAGATCTAATGTCCTGTATTTAGACTATTTACAAATGGTTAAACAGTGAGATGATGAGTTCATTCCCTATTTAAATGCAACTCACAACAGAACACTGGAAGCTATACTTGAAAAGGAATAATTGCCCTGACTATACAAGACTTTGTTCCCATGGAAAATGGCTATGAAACTTGTGTTGTTTGTTTTCAACTTCATTTTTCTCTTTTTTTTTTTCTTTAAATTTTGCAAAATGCTGACTTTTCAGTGAGAGGCAATAAAACTTGTAAAGCTTATGATGGAAATGAACATATCTGTCTGGATGTAATCAACAGATATTTTCACTGTATAATAATAATAAAGGTTCAGCTATAGAGTGAAAATATTTAGCATGAGTATATAAGGTATTCTAGTTGACTTTGAGATGAAATATAGAAAAACTCACATCCACTTTGTGTTGGGAGGAACAGCCCACTATAGTAAACAAGGTACTATTTCTTTAGATATCTTGCAGGATTATTGGCAGGTAAGACACATGTTTAGTTTCTGCTTTTATATTCTCTGTTATGATAGTGTCTGCATCAGCATCTTTGTGTTACAAAAATTCCATAAATAATTCATAGCTTTATTTAAATAAATGTGGGTTTATTTCCAATTGCCATGGAAAAGGCCTTTATTTTCTGTATCATTGTGCACAGTTATCATACCAGCCCCTTATTTCAAAATGTTTGTGCGTCACTCAGAACACTTCAGTAAATCAAATTGCAGCAAACTTAGCCTGAAATTTAATTAGATGAACAACAATTGTAGTTCTGTACTTTCCTAATAAAACGTATCTCATTGCAGACAGTTTACAAGGCATTGTCACCTCATCTGAACCCACTATTCTTGAAACAACATAGCAAAACATTCGGTAATTCTGTTGATTGTGCTCTGCTGAGTAACAGGGGTCCTTGAGAGACATTCTAGATTACTTAGTGATGTGTAACTCAGCAAAGCAGGCAGGAACATAACTCTGGCAATCCTTACTCCTGTGGGATGGGAACCACATTAAAAATAATCTCCATGGTCAGCAAGCATGGTCTGGGTAGAGAAAGGATTCACTTAGTTATGTGAAGAGAAATCAAAGGGGTAAATTAAAGGAATCAGATATGGGAGGCAATGTTGGATGGCATGCAAAACAACAACACGGAGGCAGAAGGTCTGCAGTGAAGGGCTGCTCCCAAAAAAGAGGGCGAGCCTGTTTATTTCTTCCATTTTTATACATTTGTGGGTCTGGTTATGTTGGGGGTTAGATTTTTTTTTTTTTTCACTTACAGAATTTTTTTCCCATAAGTTTCCAAGAGGTCTTTGCCGCAGCTGATCCTGACGATAAGAGAGGGACTCAGGCGACATTTTCTGGGTTGCGAGCAGATCCGAGCAGGAGGCAGGAAACTCCCCCAGTTTATTTACAAAGTAACTTATATACATCTCCTATAATGTTCATCCATTGGAGGATGAAATCCCCACCTTCCAATCCCACTGGTCAAACTAACTGTCCATCACCTTTCTCCTCCCAACTAGAAATATGTAAACAAAGAAAGAGTTAGCAAAACATGGCCAGTGTTTACATTAACAAAGGGAGAGAAGCTGCATATTCTCTTTCAATATGAGCACTTGACAATCAGGAAAAACCTCATGGCAACATGCCTTGATGACTACTTTGTCAGAACAAAAGGGACATGGCAGCACAAGGCTACACCTATTGTTTTTGAGTCCCTGGGAGTGTCCCTCAGAGGGGAGAGATGATGAGGTTTGGGAAAGGCAAGAAGACAGAGCTGGGGGAGGGGAACTCACTCTTGCTTGCTATCAGCCTTGGAGAGGACGGTCAAGCTGCCCCCCAATGCAGGAAGAGTTTGCAGCCATCACTCTGCCTCTGTCTTGTCCTGGGAAATCTACAGTCATCTGCTCGTGTACCCAGGAATCCTGAGCTCGCTTTCTCCAGCTTCTCCCACCACCGCCGCTGCTTCTTCGGAGCTTTGAGGCTCTCCTGATACTCTGTAGACCTGCACTGCCAAGCCCTGCCGGGACATCCCAGCCATTTCAGCTACCAGCGCAGAGCTCCTCATCTCATCCACCAGCCTGGGACTTTCCTCCCTTCCAGCTCGGCCTCTCAGAGTCCTGCAGGGGCACCAAGATCAAACTGCCCTGGGTGTTTTTGTGAAAGAAAACCCTCAAGGTTCCTGGTTCTGTTTATTATTAATGCTGTAGTTGTTGTTTGTTTGTTGTTTTGTCATATATACTAGTAAAGAACTGTTATTCCTATCCCCATACCTCTGTCTGAAGGCTCCTTTAATTTTTTAAATTAGAATAATTTGGAGGGAGGGGATTTGAATTCTCCATCTCTAGGGAGGTCCTGCCCCCTTCCTAGCAGATATCTGTCTTTAAAACCAAGACAGGTTATGGATTGGCTTCTGGGGTTACTACCCCTTCACCCCACTGGCCAGACCAGCTGTCAACCAACATTATTTTCAGGCTAGAAATATGTAAACAAAGGACAGTGAACAAAAACAAAAAAAAAGGTTGTTTATGTTCCAAAGTGTGAGAAAGTGACAAACTGACCCTTAATATTGAACAGAGACTAAAGATCTGACTCCATCTTAAGAACAAGTAGAAGGCTTTAAAAACACTCAGAAAAACCAGGGCAACAAGGCAACTCCTGCCACACACAGTACTATATAGCTGGAACACAGACTGTTCATATTCACATTAGTTTTTGCTGAGCTAGAAAGATGGATATCTACATGAGTTAGAAGATAAAACCCACAGACTGAGGCATGCAGGGTAGGTTAGAGCGGAATAGAAGCACAGGCAGGAAAAAGCAGTATGAATATGATATGAATCAATGGAGATTTCAAAAAAGTGAAGAGGAACACATGCCTTGATTTCATAGTGTAAAGCCCTAAAGGAGCACAAGAAAAAGCAAAAACCCTGCTGACCAACCCGTGAAGAAACAAATAGTCATTTGGTATATGTAGTTTTCCTCTTTCCAGGGAAAAAGCAACACAGTGACTGGGACTTTCCCTAACTTTCTGTTCTGTTTTTATAATGGGAAATTGTTTCACAGTTTTTCTTATAGATCTTTCTGGACTTTTTGTTTAAGTCTCTTTGTGAGTATTAGACTGTAAGCCTTTCCTACTTATGGATAAGATAGCTTCTGAAAAAATTATCTCTAGAGGAATTACTCACATCCAGATCTCAAGTCCTAACTCACTGGTAAGAAAGAGTAAAACCTGAGTTTTGTTGTGAGTGGACCTGAAAACCTGCCAGGAACAGGTGATCAGAGAAGAGCCATTCCTTGGAGGTGGCTTGGAGACCATCCCTCCAGCTGGGGTGGAGCCCAAGCTGCAAATAAAGTAGGTATGGAAACAGGGAGCTTCTGCCTCTCCCAAGATTTTCATCAAGATTGGGACGTGGCACTGGACACACTGGAATTCAGCAGCATATGAAGCAGAGAAAGAGAGGAAAACCACCAAATCTGGCTGGTCTGAGTCTTTTGCCTCTGTGGGGAGAAGCTGCTGTTGGGGAGCAATTGATGGTGACCTGTGTGCTGGGGCATGAAGCAGCTCAAACCTCTGGAAATGGAACCTCTCAGTTTCCAAACTTCTTCTGCTTGTGTGGCTCAGTGGCCACATCAGTGTGTCAATGTCAAATAAAACTGCACAACATTGTGCCATGCACAGGCAGCAGTGCTTTGGATGGGGACATGGCTGCCACGTCACAGGCTGCATCCCTGCCTGGACGGAGACACCTGGCCCCTCTGGGGTGACCAAGTCCTGAGTCACCCTGTGAGATCTCAGTCCCATCCTCACTGGGTGTGATTTCTTATCGGCCAACACAGTGCTGCATGAAGCCTGCAAAGAAATGTGGGTTTGCAAGAAAAGCCCATTTCCAGTAGAAATCATGCTCTTTTGTTGTTGTTGTTGTTGTTGTTGTTGTTGTTGTTGTTATGATTGCATAGAACTTCTCTTAATGACATTTAAATATGGGGCCAAACTTGAGCTGATGGCATCTTATTAAAGCCAAGGGAACAGAAATTCAAATGTGCATCTTCCTCCAAGTGGTTTATCTAGCAGCAGGAACTTATCTTGTATGACACTGTTATCTGCCAGGAACTGTGTATCTGTACCAAGCTGAAGACAGATACACCTAAACACAGAGGATTCTGAGTGTTTCTGATGACTGAGATAACTGAAAACCTGTTTAAGGCTTCAGTACAGTTTACTTAATGACATCAAATGTTCAAACATGCTTCTTTATTGGTAGGATTATTGCACTGCAGAAGCAAAATGGGGCTTCTTATGATGCCTTAAGAAACCTAGAAATGAAACAACACACACTTTTGAGATAATATTAGTAGAGGTGGTAATATAAAGCTTGGTCTTTATTGGAGGCCTCCAGGGGCAAATACAGAAAATGTCCACAAAAGCCCACCCCCCACGGGAGTGCATGCAGTTTTATAAGTTTATTAAATTAGTATAATTGACAAAAATCACGAATTAGGAGCACAGGTGGTGATGCAATTCCCCCCCCCAGTTCAAGCCCCTTCTAAATCCTCCCCCCTCAAATGGAAACTGAACCTGTTGATGAAAATGTGTCTTGAAGAGCTGTTTTTCAGCCTTGGTTCCCAGGGAGAACCAAGATAGGATAGGGGCTTTGGAATATATTTTGTCTTTCTGCCTATCAGGGCAGGGAAAAGTACTGAGAAAACTATCTATGAATGCAATAATACGCTACAGAGCTACAAATATATGTGTAAAGAATACAGAGAACATATAAAAGAAAAAAAGGCAAAAATCAGTAAGGTATCACTTAATGCAAGCATTTGTATACAGTGTTCAGATAGAAATGGATGTGTATGCAGAACTGTACCCTGCCTATACTACCCCTCTTGAAGCACTTGACTTTTCTGTAGCAGTGCTCCCCAAGGAAAAAAGGAAGCTATTGCTGTGCCCCTTTTCAAATGTTTTCATTCACAAAGATTTAAATTAAAAACTCTTAGTTCTGTTCCTTTGCAGGGTTGATCCCATTGTCTCTGGCAGCCCCTCACTCCCTATATGCTGCCCGATTGGAGATGTACCTGCAGCCCCTCATGTGCTGCTTACATTTCTCTGCACCCTCTCCTTAAACATCTCCCTGGCAGCAAAAGGGCTCTTTTCCCTTTTGGTCAGGCCCCAGGTGACTTCTTGTGTTCTCCACTACCTTACGCGCAAATAACTGTTTCCTTCTCTGAAGCTGGAGCACATTCATGATCTTCTTCCACAGCATCACTCTGGGAAGAATCTCAGAAACAGGAAAATCTTGTATCTCTTTCTGATAGAGCCACCTCATGAAGCCCCGAACCATTTGCAAGGCGGCCTCTAATTTCCATATTCTAATTTCTACGATAACATGTGGGAAAAGTCATCTGGATATTTCTCTTGAAGCAGCAAATGAAGATGTGGTTCAAGATGTCCTCTGAGCCTGTTACTGTAAATGTCAAAAACTCCTGATGAATATGCCCTCCCTGGCAAGAAAGCAGTTTGCTTTCAGGTGTTACCAAACATTTTCCCCTGCAAGAAGGTCTTGTGCCTTCCTGGTCAAAGGCAAGCAAGAGCAAAAGCATTTGTCCTTGGCCTGGAATTTAAGCATATAAAATTATCCCTCCAGAGATCGAGTATTTGTGAACCTTTCTTGGGAAAACCATGGTATTGCTTGGAAATCACACACTCATGTAAGGATGACCATCTGCAGTGGAGCTGTCTATCCTCCAGCAATAGATTCTTAGGGAAAAAAACAAACCCACCTTTTCAGAGGGGAACAGAGGCAAAATATTCATCCCAGTATGAAAGGGACAGGAATGATCTCCGCAGAAGATATTTAAGTGCAGGAGGCATCTGCAGCTGAACACCCCATCCAAGGTGGATGCTCCACTGCAGGGAGGGAGCTCTGGGGGTGCTCCAAATTGCATCAGCATGGCCCTCCAGTGCTGCAACTTTCCTGGTGTCCCTGGGGAATTGTGGTTCCTCTCCACTGCCATTTCCCATTCCTCTGTGATGCTCAGGGAGTGGGTCAAGGGCACTGTCTTTGCTCTCTATTACAGCTCAGAGGGATCTCTGCTTTCCAGGGCAGAAAATCTGCCTTCTTGGTCTTCCATTTCACAGCATGCTTCTCTGTGTGAGTTTCAAAAATTCACAGCTGAGCCAATGCACTCACTGAGGCAGCATGTGAGTGTTGCACAGCCACTCGATGTGCCTCTGCCTTCAGGGTCCCATAGCCCTTGAAGTGCATTTCTGCAGCTCTGTATACATTTCACTATCACTCAATAGGGTGAAAGCTTATTGTTATTAATTGTGAGGGTTTATGTTGGCAACCACTTAGTTCCTATGGTTACATCTCTAAGAAATTGTGAAATAGGCACTTCAAGGCTCTGGGCAGAGAAACAAATTGGCTGTTACAGAATTCATGAATTCTCCTTTACTTATAATGCTAATAAATAATTGGTATAAAATCTTCTAGTACAGCTTTAAAATACTTAGGGTATTTAAAGGTCAGCACTGCTCTTAACTCTCCATTAAAACCCCCATATTGCAATTATGCTGCCCAGATGGCAATTACAGTGTTTCAGAGTGTTCACTTAGTGAATCCATTACCTGGTCCTAGTCTGCAGGGCTGCCCTGCCTGTGTTCCGCTGAAACCATAGCAGGGCTTTCTAGTCTGTGCTAGGTCAGGGTTAGAAACCCCCCTGTTTCTGGACATGCTAATGATGCCTTGGAAGGCTGACCTGAAACAGAGACTGGACAGAGCTAGAGAATAAAGTAGGCATTTATTGAAAGGCCTCCAGGATCCACCTTGGGCAGGACAGGAACCTGACCAAGGCATCACCCAGGGTGGACTAAGAATGGTCACAAAATGGCTGACCAGTCACGAGATATTACATTTTTATAAGTTTTGGTCCATTTGCATATTGGGGTTTAATTGTCCAATTACAGCTTCAGGTTGTGAGGTCTCATCTTTCTTGTTCCTCCTCTCAGTTCACGGTTGTTTATGTTGTTGGGCTGAAAGTCGTCCTTGGTCCCCAGCAGGAAAAGGATTTGTTTTGTGTATCTGCTCAGTGAAAAGAGCTTGCTGGCACTTAATATCAGGCTCAGAACTACATGTCTAGGTAGCACATAATATGAAAATATGAAAGCTAAAACCTAAGGCATCACTAAAGCTGTGCCATGGGGACAATATCCACTGTCTTTTTGTCTCATGCAGCCCTTTGTCTGGGCTTGTAGCAGTTTCATATTCACCATTTTTGACCTTTCCCGGCCAACATACCAAATTTGTGATGGTTTTTGTGCCTACTCTCTTTTCTTTCTGTGAGACAATTAGGGAAGAATAAGGCAAAACAGGCCCAACTTTAAAGGTTACAAAGATAGTTTTATTAACACACACTAAAGGAAAAAAAAAGTGTCCTAGGTCACAATATAAGATATGCCCAAAGTATGTATCTTCACGAGCTGTTGAAACTAAGTGGGGAAGTGTTTCCCTTGCCCTCTTCCTCTGGACTATCTTCTGTTAATGGGCCATTAATGCCT
Organism: Prinia subflava; assembly: GCF_021018805.1. NCBI lineage: Eukaryota > Metazoa > Chordata > Aves > Passeriformes > Cisticolidae > Prinia > Prinia subflava. The sequence goes on along the minus strand of NW_026960621.1, from coordinate 376,971 downwards.
TGCCACATGACTCATAGGTAACTCCCTCTGGGAGCTATCTCGGTTTAATGGGCAATCAAGGACCCACTGCATGACTCATAAAATTACATCATTCCATTGTGAGATGCTCCGCCCAGGGGGAGGAGCCAAGAATTCCCACCTGGATATAATATGGGACTTGGGACAGCATGGGAGGCCTTACCCACTGGATTCCCAGAGGACAAGAGCTACCAGACCTTTCTACAGGATCCCCACTTCATCTGGACTGCTACCACCACCCTAACTAACAGGGTGTCAGGTTATATTCTGACTCTGTCAGTGGGTTTTTGTGCTATTGCTTTTATTTTATTTTATTTTACTTTTTCTTTCTTTCTCCTATTAAATTGTATTTCTGAATTCGAGTCTCTCACTGGTTTTGCTTTCAAACCAGCACAAAAAGAAGAAAAAAAAAAAAAGAAACTTTCAAAACTTTTCTCCCCACAAACTGTTCACCTCCCGCAAGCAATACAGACAGACAACTTGTGATTTTCAGTCAGTTCCACTCTTTGAAAAATAGTCTTTCATTACTTCTTTAGGAGAAGGAGTCTCTCTTAGAATCATGGATCCCACTCAGAATTGTGGGTTTTAACTGTCACAGAAACAGCTGCCCGGGAAAAATCTGCTTCTGTGACCCCTTCAACCCTTCCTCCCATTAGCAGTTTCACAAGCTGCTTATGGGTCATGTGAACTCAGGCATATTGGGGTGTCACCTTTTAAAGATTAACAACTCCAGAGGCAAAGGATTCTTCATCACAGGGAACAAAGATATCTCTTCACTTCTCCACTGGCACAAAGGGTTTCTCATCTCTTTCTGTTCAAGCATCTCATGAGACTACAAGAATCACAGACTCTAATGCAATATTACTCAGTCCATCACAAACACCTTTGCTCAAAAATCCACAAATAAACAATCATCTCCCCAAATGCATGTCTTTCCCATGATTTGAAGGGATAATCTATATACAGAGTTCATTTCCCTGGCTCTAATTGAAGTCCAGCCAGCAGGCAACTCCTCCATCCTTCCTCCAATTAGTCCTTCACTCTCTCTCTCCATCTGACTTCATGCTGGGTCTTCTCTATGTTCACTCTGCCCATCTCTCCTCTCTCTCAAGGAAGAGTTAAGCTTCAAAAGCTTCAGGTTGCCAAGAAAGGGTTAAATCTGCCCAGGCCTGCCATGGTCATGTGATCCCTGCTGGGCAGCAGCTTCTCCAGGCTGCTACTGCTCTTCAGAGCGGCAGGGCTTCCTCCCCCTTTTTCCCTCTCTGCCCAGGAGTCACCGGAGGAGGAGGGAGGGAGGGGGCCCTGCCCACCCCTCAGTGGTAAACTGGGGTGAGCTCGGCTCAGCTGGGCTTATAGTTGCTATCAGGGGCCTGGCGCAGCCAGCTCCCTCCCGGTTTGGCTGGCTCCGGGGGGTAGGCAACTTCCCCTCCCCTGCCGGGAGCCCATGGAGACAGACCAGGCCTCCGGCTGCCTCCCCCGCCTAACAGGGGGAGTGACAGACCCCGGTTGGCCAGGGCCCAGAGGCATGGCCAGGCCTCCAGCTGCCTCCCCCCCAAGGGGGAGGGAGCGGCAGGGCCGGGCCGGCCTGGGCCGTTCTGTTAGAATGGCCCGGCTCGATGTTACCTGTTCTGCAGTCGGAAGGGAAAGGGGTGACTTGGACCCACTCAAACTTTTATATGGGTATTTCTCAAAGTCGCATCTAACTTCCTCAATGGTCAAACAGTATGTCAATATTTAAAAATGAACTCTTTGAGATGGCTGTCTCAAAACAATTCCAAGGTCCTGACAGGGAACTGTTTCACCATTAACTAAAAGCTAAACTGTGTCAACCTATAACAAGGCCATAGCAGGATCCTGAAAGAAACTGTTTTGTGGCAGATAAATACTCCACAATTTGTCTACAAGGTCACCCCTACTACTCCATCCCATCAGAGAACCTGAATCCTTCTGGTCTTTATTTTCCTGGCTGCATTTTTCATTATCCCTATCTTTCACTGTTACTGAGTCCTGGAGTATCTGGTTTGTGTTGCTGCTTTCCTAACCCCTTTCCCCCCATATTTTCTTCCAGCTTGTGTGCTTTCCCTTTCTGTCACCTGTCCTCTGTTTGTCTCGTGCAAGAAGGCAAGCACCAGGCTTTGCACTGATTTAGGATGCTGTACCATGTCCTATTTGTCTCATCAGTATATGTAGGAGTTCAATTTTTGTCACTCTTTCCCTGCACAGATCTTGCTTTGCCTACAATAAATTTTTATGTTTTTTCTCTACCTTGTTTATTTTCTACCTTGTCCTCTGAGAGTCAGCTTTCCACAGGGAACCATGGGTGGGGGAAAATCATCTATTTCTGTAACCATGCTTCCATCTTTGCAGTATTGCTCCTCTGGAACAGGATAGCCCCACACTTTGCTTTTGTCCATCAGCAATGTGTACTAAGCACAGGCTTTCCCACTTAAAATTTAGAATATATTGAGTTGGCTTTAAATTATTCCTTTGTGATTCCTGGTGTGGGATGAATCAAGATGAATCACACAGTGATGAAGGTAATTCTTCCCATCAGCTGAACAATGAATCAGTCGCTATTTTTCTCACAGTTAAGATGCCAATTTGCAAGTGGTACTAAATAATGTTCCCTGTTAAAATCAAGAGGCTAAATAAACTGGTCAGTTTGCTACAAGCTTACAGGCTAAGAGACAATGCATATCAGCTATACTGCCTTCAGTGTAAGCAAACAATGTTTAATCATTTGATGGGGGAAGTCTGGGGCCAGGTCTGGAAGAACCATCTTCTAGAAACATATGAACGAGCAGTTGCTTCAGACAGACAAACAAGCCCATCACAAACCAAGTTTCCTAAAGTCTCTGTAGGTCCTGAAAGTAAACCCAGGACTTAGTTCTGCAGTGCATAGCTGACAGTAGACAGTCCTGTTAGGGAAGCAGTATATTAAAAAAAAAGGCAGATTGATATTCCTTCAAAAATATTCGTAGAAATGTAACAGAGCTACTTGTAGTTATCCTAATTATAGCCTGTGTGTTGTGTATATAATGAATTATATCTGGGGAAAAAGGGTTTTGTCTTTTTCTGTGGACTAAAACCAAGAAGTGGACTCTTGAGAAAAGGATGAAAAGCACAGAGATGGTCTGGCAAGCTGGTTGCTTCTTCTCTAGCACTTAAAATTAGCAGGCTGTGATATGGAAGGAGGGGAGGTATCAAAGCCATGTGGAGAAGTTGTGGTGTTGGGAATGTGGGGTAGCAGGAGATAACCTTGGAGATAAGCCAAGGAACAGTGTTAGAGTGGGTTTGGAGGCACTCAGCCCAGAACACAAACCCCTGGATCTCCTATAGCCACCCAAAGATTTTCTGTGCTGCTGCTTTGTGGAACAGCAGAGGTCTGGCTGAATGTGCTCCGTGAGTGCTCTCCTGTCTGGGAGTCACTTGCAAAGCAAGGCCAGTCGTCTGCAGAGTCTCCCGGCTTAGATGGGGGAGGAAAAGTGAGGAGGAGGAGGAGGTGGGTAAGTCCCAAGGGCCTAAGGGTCTGACAGGTCCCATGTCTGCTACATACCTCTTCTCCTCTGCGTACAAACCAGCCAGATTAGCCTATGACTTGGCTCGTTTTGGAAATGCCTTAACCCTTTTCTAGGTTAAAAGCTGAAAGATTTGCAACACAAACAAGGAGCTTGTGCCCTTTATTCATTATGTCACTTGCAGTGTTAGCTAAATAAAGAAAATCTTTGCTTCACTTGTGTTGCAGTGCACCGAACTCAGAGTCTCTATTAACTATATGGAAGCTGGAACAGAGCAACACATGGTACAACCAATATGGTCAGGTCATACGTTCTCCCCTTTATTCTCGAAAGGGCTGGTTTTATACAGTGTGAAGTAATTTACAATTGCAGGTGCATTTCTATTGGCATTCAGCGTGAACAAATATGTAAACAATCTCAGTTTAAGGCAGCTACCGTGATTCTACTCTAATTGTCCCATCTAGTCTATACACACACCTTAACCTAATTTCTAACTGCGCCACAAGCTTATCTACTTCTATACAGGCCTAAATCTGAGGCCTAGCAGGCCCAAATCTGAGGCCCAGTTTGGGATAGCTCAAATCTCATTCCACAGCACATCATGCCCGTGATCTCTAAGAAATCCGGTTACAGTTGCCTCTTTTTCTTTTTGAGCTATCCAAACTGACTCTAAGGCACAGCTGGCTAATTTTTGCATACATCGTAACAAGCAAGGCACAATAATAAGGATGATCATAATAACAATGAGAATCAGTATACCAAAACGGATCAAATCCTTGATCCACCCAGTAAAACCCCATGATCCGAGCCATTTGTCAAACGGACTGTCTACAACTACAAGTTTTCTCATATTATCTTTCAGCTGTGACAGCTGCTTGTAAATAGATTGAGAATGGCCTCATAAATTGATGCAGCACATGCCCTCAAATTCTTCACATCCATGCCCTTGTGCTAAAAGGAGGAAGTCAATCGCAGCTCTGTTTTGGAGAACTGCGTGACGAATGTCATTAACATCTTTGGCAAGCTCACTTAGTAGATTAGATGTTATATTAATTTGTTTTCTCGTCCAGCAGGCTAGGTTTTTCAACTGCGTGAGGGCTTGTGCTGAAGCAATTCCTGGGGCAAAAAATGATGCTGAGATTACAGCTGCAGGTTGCCATAACTCAACTCGATCTTTACAGTTGGGGCTCAGTTGAGACATACTGCGTTTGACTAGTAAGGTCTTTTGGGACAACCCTAAAACTTGATGAATGCTAGGAGCAAACAGTGTTAATTTGCCAAAATAACATAGACCTCCTACAGCTTCTTGAGGCACTGCAGACCAGGCTCTATCTCTACAAATGAGAAAGATCCCTGGCGGTAATTTTCTTGCAACACCTTTTAATGGCGTTACAGACTCAGTCCAATTAATGCAGTACTCGGTATAATTATAATACAATGGGGACTTGGGAGACAACCAAATGTTGCCATTGTTCAGTTGCTGTTTGTCTACAATTAGCAAACTTGAATTCATGATAAAATGCCCAAAGATCAAGCAGTAATTTCCTGGCACAGAACCCAAAAGATTAAGTTCTTGGGGCTCAGTACTGGCGACTTTTAGATTCTGCCCAATGGCAACAGCTTGTGTTCCTAAAGCACTCTTTGGATTAATTTTGATTTGAGACCAGGTTCTGAACTCTGTCATGGAGTCTACTGGGACTCCAATCAAGCAAGTCCGAAAAGGATTTGATGGTGTGGCTAAAGACAAGCAAAATGAATCTTGTTTACTCCGATTGGCCAGAGTGACCCACATATTTTGTCTTGGGCCAATTTCAAGCATTCCTGATCCTCTTTCTATTAAGGCACTAACTAAAACAAACATTCCAATTCCTAACATTCTATTCATGGTTTTGGTTGTCTCTCAGAAAAGCAAAACAAACAGCACTTGCTTATTACTTAATCTTAAATCCTAAAAATGACTTATCGCTAAACTTAATCTTATAACTGTAACTATATAGCTATTTTTTCTAATTCAAGTCAATTTTCAGCAGTCTCAGGGTCTTCACAAGGTGCTCCAGGTAGGTCACTGCTGTCACTGTGGTTATCACTGTTAGCTGGTATCTCTGACTGCAGACATGCACGGGTAAATCGGCTCGGCACCCAAACAGGTCCTGATTCTTCTGTGGAAACACATATAACCACGACCATTAAATAACACAGGACTCGGTCCCTGCCATTCGCCCGTTCGCATGTTCTTGTGATAAACATAAAGCCTTGGAATCGCTTGTGGTCTTCCTTCTTTCACTGCATGGTGGTGTATGACAACTGCAGGCTCTTCTCTTCCTTCTGCTAGGCACAAATAGTTTAAAGTGAACAGTAGCTTGGATAATTGACTAGTTACGTCAGTTTCATCACTGTTTTTGCTTTGCTAGAAATTCTTTCAGTGTCCGATTGGCTCTTTCTACCATGGCTTGACCAGTGGGAGAGGGAGGCATTACAGTGGTATGCTTGACTCCCCACTTCTGCATAAATTTAGCGATTCGCTGACCGACATAGGCTGGACCATTGTCGGTCTTAATTTCTACAGGCACTCCCATCACTGCAAAACAAACGGTCAGGTGTCTTTCAACATGCAAAGCTCTCTCGCCTGACTGCGCTGTGGCCCAGATAAATTTAGAATAGGTATCAACAGTGACATGGACATATTTCAATCTCCCAAATTCTGGAACATGAGTTACATCCATCTGCCACAATTCTAAAGCTTTCATTCCCCTTGGGTTTGTGCCCAGGCCAAGGCCAGGCCCATGATGACTACATTGAGGGCAGGCACGCACAATCCCTTGTGCATCATTCAGGGGAATCTGGAATTGTCGGTGCAGGGCCCTAGCATTTTGATGAAAATTCTCATGGCTGTCACGAGCCCTGACAAATTTGTTTTCTGCAGGGACATGGGCAACGCAACTCACTGCAGCATCTGCTCGTGCGTTGCCTTCTCCTAAACCGCTGTTGCACTGATGGCTGCGAATGTGCATGACACAAAAAGCATGCTGACGCTGCTTCAGCACACTTCTTAATTGCAAAAACAGTTCTCTAAGGTGCTGATTCAGGGTGTTCCTGATGAGTGCATCTTCAGTTCTTTGCACGACTCCAACCACATATAAAGAGTCCGAAACAACACTGAGTGGTTCATTGTTCCAGGTTTGCAAAGCCAAACACACTGCCCTCATTTCAAGGGTTTGCAGACTGTCTCCTGCTTCACTCTTAAGTAAATGTTGCATCCATTCTCCTTGCTGTTGCCATACACACAGAGCCCTTCTTGTTTTTCGACCGGCATCAGTAAAGACTGTCCTTCCTTTAACTGGTGTCAAGGAACACAAAGGTCTCTCTAGCCACTGGTAGCGCATGACTAGTGTCCACATCGGGCCTTTTGGTTGCTGATTGTGAACCACACCTGTAAAACCCAACAATGCTTCTTGCATTGCGACAGAATGTCTCAGCTTCCACTCTAAATCCTCACTTCTCACAGGAACACTGATGTCTGCTGGTTCCTTTCCATCTATCTCTACAATTCTGTCTCTGCCCTTTTTTATCAATGCAGCAAGAGCATCTGTTCTGGTCATGACGCGGCTCTTTGGTTGCACAGGTAAAAACACCCATTCCAACACACTTGCTGTTGAACTAAACCTAGATGGGCCTTCCCCCTTTTTCTTTTGCCATTGAAAGACAATGGCAAATGGACAGGCATCAGTGTTGGAAAGGAAAAGTGACAGTGGAAGATGCTCTATATGACGAGCACTCCAACCACGTTGTAGCTTTTCTGATACCTGAACTAAAGCTCTTTGCTGTTCGGGGGTACATTTTCGGGGGCTGCTGGCATCACCACCATGAAGCCACAATAAAAATGGTTGTAAATCATCATTGGTGATTCCTACAATGGTACGAACCCACTGTAGGTCTCCAAAAAGTCTCTGGGCATCATGCAAGGTGGAAATGCTGGTGTGTAAAGTGATTTTCTGTGGGTGACACTGTGCACTTGTGATCAGCCATCCTAAATATTTCCAAGGAGTCGACTGCTGTATTTTTTCTGGGGCTACAGTCAGTCCACAATGTTTCAATTGTGCAATCAACCAGTTTAAATCTGTTTCTGGCAATGGCTGTTTGGTGGCAATAAGAATGTCATCGACATAATGATAAATCATTGTGCTGGAAAAATGCTGGCGAATGGGTTGCAAGGCCTAATCAACAAACAACTGACACATGGCAGGTGAGTTTCTCCCCCCCGGGGCAACACGGTCCGTTCATATCGCTGTGCTGGGGCTGCTCTGTTGACAGATGGCACGGTGAAGGCAAAGCGTTGAGCGTCTTGTGGATGAAGCGGGATGGTGAAGAAGCAGTCTTTCAAATCGATGATAACGATGTTCCACCCTTGAGGTATCATAGTGTGTGCTGGCAGGCCTGGCTGAGAAGCACCCATTGCCTGCATTTGTTCATTGACTTTGCAGAGATCATGCAACAATCTCCATTTTCCTGATTTCTTTGGGATAACAAAAATTGGTGTGTTCCACGGACTCACTGAGGGCCACATGTGTCCAGCTTCAAGTTGCTCTTGTACCAATTGTTTAGTAATTTTCAGCCTTTCTTCTGTCATTGGCCACTGCTCGACCCATACAGGAGTTTCAGTCAACCAGGTGATCTTCAGAATGGGTGGCTGCTCTGCAGTGGCCGTCAAAGAAAATGCTGGTCAGTGGTAAGAACCATGCCCTGTTGAGAAAGCACATCTATGCCTAGCAATCCTTGAAGCTTTCTGGGCAAAAGCATAACGTAGGGTTGAGTCACAATGACTTGATTGTCTTTAAAGATGATGCTGATAGGATCTGTACTCATTGAGGGAACACTCATTCCGCCCACTCATACAACATGGGTGTAGGGAGACTGCAGAGGCCAATCAGATGGCCAGTACATTTGACTGATGATGGAAATGTCCGCACCGTTGTCGAGAAGTGAAGACAGGGTGATGATCTGGTTACCACGTTGTAATTTCACCGTGGTGTGTGGGCGATCTTTCAGGCTTATTGTAAAAAGGACATTGTGGCCAGTTGATCCAAAGCTTCCATCTCCTCTCTCTTTTTCAGCTGGTTCTCTTGGTCTCTGACAATGTGGCAAACTGTTTTCAAATGGGATAATTTGAGCAATTCTGCTCCCTTTTGGAATGGTTACAGGTGGTTGCAAAGCATAAGCCATTATTTTCACTTGTCCGGTGTAATCTGCATCGATGACTCCTGGAATCACGATTACACCTTGTCTGCCTGTGGAGGATCTTCCCAGCAACAAACCTCCAACTAAAGAGATTGTGCTGTACATTGGTCCATACACATTGGTGGGGATGAGGGTTACTTCTTTGTCTTGTAAGGTGACGACTTCTGCTGTTGTTACATCCACGCCAAGGCTTCCCCATGTGGCAGGCCTGTTCTTAACTAAGAAACCACTTTCGGGGTCTTGTAGGTCAAGGCGTTGATTTGTGTCTTGGCGCACTGCCTTCGCACGCTGGTTTTGAAGTTTCCCTGCTTCCTACAAACTTCAGTGGCATGGGTGTCTGCATTGCATTTGTGACACCACACAGTCTTTTGACAGGCTCGTTTGAAATGGCCTGTATCACCACAGGGGAAGCAAACAATGCCAGATGCTGGTCTTCTGTTGCTGCTGGAATGGCTGACATTTCTTCCTGTCAATGCAGCTGCAATGATATGTCCCTGTTGCTGCATTGCATTTTGCACAGCTGCTGTGAACGCTGCTGTTTGTTTGTTCTGTTCTGCTCTGGTTGCCCTTACCAACATCTCATCAACTGCACAGCCTTGAGGAAGGGAAGCTAACACAGTCCTGGTGAGCGGGTTAGCATTTTCAAAAGCACAGGAACGAAACAGATGTTCCTGCACTTGTGCAGGTAAATCCTGGGCATCTTTTAAATCTGCAGACAAGCGATCGATGAATTTGCCATATGGTTCAGTGGCCCCTTGCTTAACGTTCACATGTGATGCAGGCTTTTTCTTGTCTGGAACCAGTAGCAAAGCCTTGTGGGCCAACGCCTGAGACAGCTGGTGGATTTCAATTGGAAATGTGAGTTGTACGTTGGTTGTGGCATACGGTTCTTGCCCTGTCAACATATCTGGCTGGAGTCCATAAAGTGGGTCTCCCACTATTTGATGCCTGTTGGCCTCTTCGGTGGCTAAATGTCTCCATTCCCTCTCAAAAATAAAAAACTGTGTGGGTGTCAATAGTAAAGATGCAATGCATCAACAGTCTGCTGGACAAAGGATATCAGCAGTAAAAATGTATTGTATTATGTTTCGTGCTGCTTTGGACTTAATACCATACGTTGAGACTGTTTGCTTAGATGAATTTAACACTTTCCATTTGTGGGGCTCTCACCAAGCCTGATTTTGTTCGATGATGACTGGGCAAACAATGGAATTGGCAGCTTTAAAATCACCATCAAAAATAGCATCTTTTAAAACACTGACCCAGCGTTTTTCAGTTGGATCTTGTTAGGTGGAAGGCAGCGCCATCTTCTGTGCAGCAGGTGGCAATGCCTGCTCGGGTTGTAGGGAAGACAAAGCTGATAGATTTTGCAATTTTTGCGGAGAAATTCTGGATGTCGCAACTGCTTGCGGTTCAAGCTGGCTTTGGCGATTGGAAAGTTCGGCGAGTTTAGTTATTATTTGTTGTAATTCATCTGAGCGCCGTACTTTTCGTTGCGGCTGGGGTGTGCAATGAACATCAGGCTCAGAACCCTCTCCGTCTGAGTCAGACTCTTGCAGGGGGCAATGGGTTGCCTGTGAATGGGTGACGGGCTGCACTGGGGCCGGCTGTGGCAGCATGGGAACGTTGGACTGGACAAGGTCCGAGTTCCAGGAAGGGGCAGTGGAAGTCCCCATGGTTTTTTTCGTCACATGCACCTGAGTCATTGGCTCACCTTCCGGTGAGGGGTAAGCCAGCCTGCCCCACTCTCGTCACCGCCCCGCACTCCGCCTCTCTGTTGCGCTCCTTGTGCCGGACCTGTTCCGCCTTCAGCCCCGCCTGCCTCCTCATCTTTCACCACGCCCCCTGAGCCTGGCGACTGGGGTACTTCCTGTCTGCTCTCAGTCTCCCCGAGTGCCGACGGCAGCACTTCCAGCGCTTGGCTCACGTGGCTCGTGGCTGTATTTACCACATCATGCAGGGAGGAGCACACTGGGGCTGTTTCCTTTCACAGGATGTGTTGAAATAATACCGAAAAACCTCGCAACTCTAGATGTTTTTTCACCTCTTTTGGCTCGGCAGCAGCCATTCCCTGGTTGGATGCTGGCGGCCCTGCTCCTTCCAGAGCCTGAATCACTGCCTGAGCTGCCTTCCGCTCAACTACAAAGACTTGAAAGGTATTTCTAATCTTTTTCCAAGTTGCACCTAGGTCTATCGCTACCTTGCTGTCCTTTCCTTGCGAAATAGCTGAGTCCCACAACAGTTCGCCTATTTCTTTCCATTCTGCTTCACTAAACAGAAGCGATGGTTGGTTCAACTTACCTTTTTTCCTCGCCCATAGGGCTAATTGCTCTATATCAGTTTCTTTTATTTTCTCGCCTCTTTATTCTCAAAATGGCTGGTTTTATACAGTGTGAAATAATTTAAAAGTGCAGGTTCATTCCAATTGGCCTTCAGCGTGAACAAAAATGTAAACAATCTTAATTTAAGGTAGCTACCATACTTCTGCTCTACCTATCCTATCTAATCCACACACACACCTTAACCTAAATTCTAACTGCGCCACAAGCTTATCTACTTCTACACAGGCCTAAATCTGAGGCCTAGCAGGCCCAAATCTGAGGCCCGGTTTGGGATAGCTCAAATCTCATTCCACAACACATCATGTCCGTGATCTCTAAGAAATCCAGTCACAGAGCATCTCACAATGGAATGAGGTAATGTTATCAGTCATGTGAGAGGCCTTAAAATGGCCCATTCACAGGTGATGTCCCTCGGTGCAGGGTGGGTGGAGGAAGAGATAAGAATGCACTGCCATATCTGGTGTTATCAGGTGTCCCATTAACAGAAGGCATCCACCCTCTTTCCACCCCTAGAGTTACAAGAGAAAAAACAATATCTTCCAACCGACTTCAACAGATGAAAATAGAATACACATTTTTGGTTACATTTTTCAACCCAAGACACCTTTTCTTCTTTAAACAGTCTCCTGGATACTGGGTTTTAACACAGCCTACTTCATTTAAAATATGTCCCCTTTTTAAAAAAAAATTCTGACAAAAATATTATTAAACACTTTTTCCAAATGCTTGTTCTTTTTCATTCCCTCCAGATAGTCAGCTCTCATATATTACAGCCAACACCCTACTGCATATAAAAATCCATTATTGAATTTGAAGTGAAATTAGATCTTAAATTGCTAAGTCTTGGGAGGCTCCAGCCCTATCTACAGCAAGAATACATTCAAGGTATCAGCTTCTGGATTAATCCCATGGCTCAGCAGATGTATCCAAGCTTCAAATTGAAGAAGTTTGGAACATCTAGGTCACTGAGCCCAGAAATCCTATTGATCAGCAGTGGGATCTCCTCACAGATTTTTGCTGCAGAGTTTTTGTTGCAGTCCCCTTCCCTGCCGTAGGTGCAGTGTCCAGTATGTAGATGCCCCGCTGCAAACCAAAATTACCAGAAATAAGTGAATTACTATGCCAACACTTTTAGAGCTGAGAAAACAGGTGACTGCAAAGCAGATTTGTCATAATTGGACACAAAAGAACCAGGCAGACTCAGAAATGTCCCAGCTGGAAAGAAAGGGCAGAACTTTACTTTCTTTCATATTTATACATTTTTGGCACCATTTGTGGATTGAAGGATGGGATCACGACCCCTCCAACCACACTGGTCAAACAGACAGTCAATCAGTTTTTCTCCTCCTCCAGAACGGAATGTAAACAAGAAACAGCTGTTAGGTAAACAGAGCTATATTTACATTAAGAGACTCTTAGAAGCGTGAGAAACTGACCCCAAGAAGGTAAACAATCAGAAGGCTAGGAAAATTCCAAAAGAACAAGGCGACATCTCACCCTTTTTCCATTAAAAAAAGAAAACAGAAAAAAAAAATGAACAATGTAAAAAGAAAAAATGAACAATGTTCAATGTCCACTGGAGGAGGAATCACTGGAGTGATCATTCGTGTCGTCTGCATCTGAGTCATCACTCGATGTTTCATCCACTTGATGACTTTCAGTTTGGTCATGGTTTCTATTTCGCCCATCGGCCAGATTCCGTCTCAGCGGTCGCAGGTAAGGACAGACACACTTTGAAGGTACCCTGTCACCCTGGTTTTGAAGACTTTTCTAAGCCTTATATATTGTTCTTCATATTGGAGTAAGAATTTTTACTTTATCACACTTTGTACAATAAAAAATAGCCATGTTTTTCTAACTGTCCTTCATTGTTTACATATTTTTAGGTAGGAGGAGAAAGCTGATTGACAGGTTGCTTGACCAATGTAGTTTGAGCGGTGGAATTCCATCCTCCAATGGAGAGGCACCAGAAGAAATGTATAAAATGGAGTTTTGTAAATAAACTCGGCACTTTTTCCTGCTTTTCTCACCAGCGTGTCCTCGTGCAGTTCTTTTCGTGTCGTCTGGGAAAGTACCCAGCGTATCCCAGTATCTGTGGATATGCATGCATACCCACGCCCCATAGCGATAAGGTCATAGGGACCTTCCCACTGCTTGGTGAATAAATTCCAGACCTGAACATTCACTCGAGGCTGATGCATCTCATCCAAAGCCTGCAACGAGAGATGATGATTCAAAATGAGAGGGTTACTTGATTTCTGCGGCACCGTAAGGTGATTGATGACATACAAAGCCTTTGCCAGTTGACTGTACGGGGTTTCACCCTGCATTCCCCGTTTTTGTTTTTGAAGAACATTTTTGAGTGTACTGTGAGCGCCTTCTACAATTGCCTGTCCCGTCAGAGAATGAGGGATGCCAAAGTTGTGTGACACACCCCCCATCTGCAGGAACTGCCATACCTTCTGTGAGGTGTAAGCAGGACCATTGTCGGTTTTCACAGCAGAAGGTATGCCTAGAACGGCAAAGGCCTGCCTCCAGTGGGCAATGACATCACGGGTCTTTTCTCCCGTGTGAGCAGACACCCACATTGCAGAGGAGAACATGTCTACCATGATATGCACATACTCGAGCTGGCCGAACTCGGCAACCTGGGTGACATCGGTCTGCCAAAGCTCCAAGGCCTTAAGGCCCCTGGGGTTTACCCCTGCCGGCAAAGGTGCAGCCAGTGCTTGACGGTTGTCACACGACTCGACAATGTCGCGAGCCTCAGTGGGCGTCAGCTGGAACTGCTTCTGCAAAGTAAATGCGTTCTGATGGAAAAACCATGTGATGCCTTGGCCTGCGGGAGTGTGTCAGGCTGAGGTGCTACCCACGCTGGGTTAGCCAACTTGTCAGCCCTCACATTACCTTCCGCTACAAATTCTGGCAAGTTAGTGTGACTTCTTACATGCAGAACCTAAAATGAATGAACTGTAGACTGAATTGCACACCACAAGGTCTTCAGTAAATGAAACAAGGCAGGATTACTGACCTTCTTCAAAACTGAATACCCCAACTGCTGTGGGATGTCGGCCACATAGGCAGAATCCGTGACCAAATTGAAAGGTTCCTGGGAAAATTTTTCAAATGCCATGACTGCAGCCCTCAGTTCAACCAATTGGGCTGACCTATCCTCATGGCCTTCCAAAACCTGCCACTCAGATCCATCCTGCCAAGTAACAATGGCTTTCCCTGTTTTCCCCGAACCATCAGTGAAGACGGTGGGTCCTTGCACTGGTTCCTGGCTATTTTTGGGCCGCAAGAAACCTGTGTGATTTTTGCCACTTGCAGTAGCTTGTGGCTGGGAAGATGATACGTGATCTGCCCTGAAAAATTCTCCAGAGCACTTTGCAGGGACACACTGTTTGCAAGGCTCCATTCAAAATCCTCCTGCCGTACCGGGAGTCTGATCTTTGCAGGATCTGCACCCATCAATTCTAAACACCGTTGCCGGCATTTGGTTACCAGGAGAGCAATTAGCTCAAAGAATGCAGTTGCTGTCTTTTGCAGCGGATGGGCCTGGAAGACCCATTCCAAGACATGCAAGGGATCAGACCATTTGTCACTCCATTGGCCAATGATGGCCGTGGGATGTAAATCTGGAGTGGTGATGAACACAGTGATATCAACTGAAGGTTCAATGTGGTGAACCTGGCAAGCAGAAACAGCTCGCTGAACCTCCTCCAGCACCTGACATGCCTCAGGGGTCAATGTGCGAGGTGACTTTAGATCAGAGTCTCCCTTTAACAAATCAAACAGCGGAGACAGCTGTGTGTTGGTCAGTCCCAAGTACGGACGTAACCAGGTGATGACACCTACCAATTTTTGGACATAATTCAGTGTCTTCACTGAATGCACAAATTGCACCTCCTGGTGATGGCTTGTCCCTTCCAGAATTTTGACCCCCAAGTATTTCCATGGAAGTTGTTGTTGCACCTTTTCTCGAGCCACCTGCAGCCCATGAGAATACAAAGCATTCAACAACTGAGGCTGAATCCTCAGCAGCTCATCCTGGGTGGACGCAGCCACCAAAATGTCATCCATGTAGTGGTAGACATGAGCATCAGGGAACTGCTTGCAGACTCCAGACAAGGCACGGGCCACATACCGTTGGCATATCAAGAGTGAGTTTTGCATTCCTTGAGGCAAAACTCTCCATTGATACCGCTGCGTGGGCTCAGCATTGTTTATTGTTGGCACCGATAAGGCAAATTTTGGTCTGTCATCGGGATGCAAAGGAATTGTGAAAAAACAATTCTTTAAATCCATAGTGAGAACAGGCCAATCTGCAGGAAGCATGGTAGGTGATGGCATGCCAGCCTGCCATGTTCCCATGCTTTCCATCACGGCATTGACTTTGCGGAGGTCTTGTAACAACCTCCATTTCCCAGACTTTTTCCTGATATAAAAGACAGGAGTGTTCCAGGGACTGGTAGAAGGCTCCAGATAACTCTGGTCCAATTGCTCCTGCACTAGATTTTGTAGGGCAATGAACTTGTCATGAGGGAGTGGCCACTGGTTCTCCCAGATGGATTTGTCCACCAGCCACTGTAAAGGAGGCGTCAGACATTCTGCGCCCTTCATCGCAGTGGCCCCCATCAAAAATCTGTGCCAATGCACACCCTCCACGCAGCCAGAACATCCCTTCCCCAGAGGTTAGCAACAGTCTCAGTAACATGAGGCCAGATCACGGCTGTCTGCCCTTCCGGGTTCGTGATCAGCATGGGCTGCTGGCTCACGTAGCATTGCGCCATTCCTCCCAGTCCCGTGACAGGTGTCTGCACCCAGTCCAGCGGCCACTGAGGAGGCCAGGCGGCTAGGGAGAGAACTGTGATGTCCATGCCACTGTCAAGAAGTCTGTGGAGATGGATCTCTGGCGGCGTGGTACCAGGCATGGACAAGGTGCACAGCATCTTAGGACAGTCCTTGGTCAGGACAGCGGTCCAGTGAACTTGAGGCAGCCCAGTGGATCTGAAGCCGCCCTCTCCTCATTTCCAGTCCTCTGTCCTGTGAACAGAAGACTTCAAAGGCACAAGTTGAGTGATCCACGTCCCTTCCAGGATAGTGACGGAGGGGGGTGAGTGTGGAAACCATAGCACAAATCTGTCCTGTAAAATCTGCATCAATGAATCCTGTGTGCACAATGATACCCTGAAGGATGGCACTAGATCTCCCCATAAGGAGAGCACTCATGCCATCACCCAAGGGACCAAAGGCATCCAAGGGGACCTTGTGAATTTTGCAGGAATCTAAGACAACCGTGTCTGCTGTGCAGACATCAAAACCTGCTGACCCGTGGGTGCTGGCTGCAAGCCAGCTAAGCAGACCTCCATCAGCTCCGGGGCTTGGAAAGAAGCATGTGTCAGCGTGTCTCCCCTTCGCGCCCTGCTTCCCGATTCCTGAGCCTGGCAAAGCCTGGCCATCAGCATGGACGGTTGCTTTACAGACATTTGGGGTATGGTTCAGCCTTCCACACCGACCGCACAAAAACAAGGGAGTCGTGACCTTCTGTTCCTTCTTTCCCCATTTCTTGCTGGCCTGAACATGTCCCTGCTGTTGCTTCCTGCCCTGCAGCACTGCCCAGCCTGGCTGCACGGCAGAAGCCATGGCACGCTGCACAGCAGTAGCCAAGGCGGCCATTTTATGACCAGAGGTGCCTATCCTTGCACAGGCCTTTGCCATCTTGGGGACAGAAGGGTAACCAGGAAGAGCCTCTATGATTCTCCTACAATCAGCATTGTAGTTACTTCTTGCAAGGTTTTTAAGCAAAAGTTTCCTTGCTTCGGGATCTCCCACCTGTTTCTCCACAGAGGCAGTCAGCCTCTCTGCAAATCGTAGGAAAGACTCATCAGCCCCCTGAACAACAGTCACAAAGGATTCCTTTGGAGCAGCCATTTCTATCATCTGAACCAATGCTGCCATGCCTGTTGCCTGGCACTGGTCGAGCACAAGGATATCAAAGCAAACCTGCTCATCAGGACCAGCATAATTGCCTGTGCCCAGCAGCACATCAGTGCCAATCACATGCTTGGGATCCCGCAGACCCAGCGTAGCATTCTGCCCCACTGCTCTGATTGCCACCTGAGTCGACTGAGACTCAAAAATGTCGTATTCTACAGGCTGAAAGAGAACACGAGACAAACTTCGGATGTTGTATGATGTCAGTAAAGCAGCATTAAGCACTCGAAGCAGCTGCATGACTCCAACAGACCCCAGACCGTATTTTCCAACCTTATCACGAAGTTCCATGAGAGCATTCCACGATAAAGGGTGATAGGTGTTATGAGGAACACCCCTAAGCACAGGGAAAGCCTGGTAACCCCCTGGTAAGGCTGCAGCACCTGCTAAGTCCCGTCCCGTGGACCCCACAGGGACAGGGGCAGATGCGTGACTGGGAGTCAGCTCATTACTGCCTGATATCACCGGCCCAGCATCACCAGCAGCCACAGCAGGGCTAGGAAATCCATCTCCACAATCCAGGGGGCGATGTCCAAAGGCACAATCACACATCTCCTCGACCTTAGCTTTGACATCTCCCCCAAAAATCCTCCATGATCTCTCAGATGTACGGTCACCTGACACGGGGGAAGGGTCCACAAGGCAGCTGGACAAGAGCCACCAGCGCGGTGTCCCTTACCCCGGCAAGGGCCGGCCTCATACCGGCTTTGTCGGTGCTTGCACCAAAGGTGAATCTCTCGGTGCCTGCACCTGCCATAGCCCTAGTACTCACAGGGAGTGGCAGGGGGCGGGGCCTGTCCAGACACCGCCAGGGGCAGGCCAGCCCCCACAGAACTTGCACCTGTCAGCAGCGCCAAAGTGCAGACCACTGGAGCCCACCCAGAGGGTCCCGCGCCAGTCATGAGTCCCGGCAGTGCTTGTGATCTTGGTACGGATCGGAGCGGGGCTGGCAATCATCCCACCTCTCCCAGCACGGGGGGGGGGGGGGGGAACGGGGCACAGTGAGGGGCGTGGCTTGCGGAGGGACAGCATCGCCCGCGTCCTGGTCCTGGCCATGGGAACGGGCACAGGCGGCATGGGCGGGGAGGGAACCTCGGGCAGGGCGGAGAGCCGTGCAGAGCCGCTCGAACTCGGGACCAACCCCACCCTTTGAATGCCACCACCCGCCGCTCCAGGCGGAGGCGGCGCGGGGAAGGCAGCGTCTAGAACTGCCCTCAGCAAGGTCTCGGCCATGGCTCGGAAGCCTACAGCAGGCACTGCCCCCCCCCGAGCGGAGCGGGGTGGGCTGCCCGCCCACTGGGGCGGGGTCCAACAGAAAATCGATCAAAACACCAACTCCGGTAGCTTCTACTGCCTGCGCATGCGCGGCAGGCGGCACAGGCGCAGAAGTGGCAGATGCCACTCCCAGCCACACCCAGGGGGTATGTGGTATACACGCCACAGTATGGACAAAGAGTTGTTACCGAATAAGAGTCAAGGAGCGGCGGAGGCTGAGCCAGGGGTTCCTCGCAGCCTCCGAGCGCTGGGAAAGCATGAAGGGAGGGCAGCTGCCCACACAGCGCCCCCCCTGCGACGTGTGGATGGGTGGGGCTGGTCCTACCGGCTCCACAGGACTGTCAAGAGCCCGTGGGGTTCTGCCCACTCACCGGCACCGCGGGACTGGCGGGCTAGGAGCCCCCCCCCCCCCCCCCCCTTCCCTCCTGAGGGAACCAAGATCGCAATCAGGGGTGGAAATGCCCCCCAGCACAGCATCATGGGGAGGAGGGGAGGGCTCTGCCATGCGCAAGAAACCGAAATCCACCTCGGCTCGTGACACAGCGGCATCGGACAGGACGCCCCCGCCCCCCTCTAGCTCGTCGTCCAGGGCGGGAGAGGCGTTCCGCGAAATATGGGCGTCTACAGAAGCATCAGAACTTGAGGATTCCAGTCCCTGCAAAAACAAAACAGTTTCCATTTTACTAACAAGCGCACCACCTCTACACTATAATCAGCAGACAGCGCTTCCATCAAACACTTGCCTAATCAAAACCACTCCTCCTTTCAGAATGCATCTTCAGGCATTGGGAAAAACCCCTGCTCCCGCCCCCACAAAAACAATCATTCAAAACCCGTGTGGAAAACGGAAGCTGGCTTTCTCTCCATGAGATCTTTCCAGATATCCAGGACCAGTGAGTCCTGTGCAGAAACCACAGGGGTCGCCATCATCACAAGAGCTGCAGACAAAGTGCAAGAGCGAGGAAGGGGAAGTAAGAACTATAAGACCTCACCCACAGCTGTTCCTCACAGGGGTCACCAAATGTCACAACTGGACACGAAAGAACCAGGCGGACTCAGAGATGCCTCAGCAGGAAAGAAAGGGCAGAACTTTCTTTCATATTTATACATTTTTGGCACCATTTGTGGATTGAAGGATGGGATCACGACCCCTCCAACCACACTGGTCAAACAGACAGTCAATCAGTTTTTCTCCTCCTCCAGAAAGGAATGTAAACAAGAAACAGCTGTTAGGTAAACAGAGCTATATTTACATTAAGAGACTCTTAGAAGCATGAGAAACTGACCCCAAGAAGGTAAACAATCAGAAGGCTAGGAAAATTCCAAAAGAACAGGGCAACACAGATTTCTTTTTCTTGCAACATTTTGTCAGAGTTCTTAGCACAGAAAAGGCATCATTCTCAAAAGTGATCAGAAGGGGAAACTGCTATCCATCATTTACCCTTCATGGTTAGCACAGTATTTTGGGCTTTCTCACAGAGTAGCAATCTCTCTCGGCATTGTAGATATTGTTTAGATCTTCTCCTTAGTGCACGTATGTCATGGGTTTCCACTGGCCAGATGTTGATGCACCCATGAGTATATGTTTTTCCTAGAAACTACTGTGGGATGTGATCAGGAACAGAGCAGAGCAGGCTCAAAATTTGAAAACAGAAGACAACTTTATTACATTACATAAGAACAGAAATAGGAAAGAAAAAAAAAACCACCTTAAACACACATACAAAAAAAAACCAACCAGAAATGAAAACTTCCCAGAGCATTTCTTCTCCTCCTCCCAATTTCCACCCCTCACACATTACCCTCCATGGCACCAAAACCTTGGGTTTTAAATTAAACAATCACCACTCAAAAAATTAATCTTCAATTCAGCAAGGGAGAGAGGAGTCTTTCTCACACCACAGACTGCTCCTCAGAAAAACACAGGTCCACCCTTTATGTGTGTTTGTGTCACTCGTGGCACCACCTGGCTGCCGTGGTGACACTCTCTTCTCCATGTCCAGTGCTCTCACTACTGTCC
This sequence comes from Prinia subflava, assembly GCF_021018805.1. NCBI lineage: Eukaryota > Metazoa > Chordata > Aves > Passeriformes > Cisticolidae > Prinia > Prinia subflava. Next base: position 356,566 of record NW_026960621.1, on the reverse strand, counting down.
ATGGGCCAAAGCTGCATATAGGGCTCTTTTTAAGGATGCTTGCATACCGGGCTCTCCCCATTTTTCCCCTGGGGCCGAGGGTTTCTTCTCTGAGGGCAGAGGGCACCACCACACCCTCTTCCTCTCTTCTCTGTTCGCTCCACTGCAGCAAGTCGAGCCGGCCACATCCACCCCAAAATGCAGTTTATGTTCAAAAGAGACTTGAGTTCAGTCTATGGCTAACATTATGCAAGAAAAGTCTAGCTCAAAAAGCTACTCTTCTTCATCCCTGCCCATCTAGGATTCTTTTCATCTTCTTTTATCATCTCAGTCCCAAGCTGTTTCTCTCTCTCTTCTGAAGCCACTAGCCATGAGAATTAATGTCTGGGAAAAGTTTCCTTCTGCCAAGAAAGGGTTAACAGTTTCTGGCTCCCGGCAGGGTGCAGGCTCAGGCACTCCCAGGCTCGGCAACTCCCACGTGGCTGGGCATCTTCTACCGGAAGGGGGTGGGGGGACACACACGGAAGGCACCTCCACAGTTTTCCACCCCTCCATCCTGGATGGGGCCAGCTCAGCTCCAGTCCTGTCCATTCTCTTACCCCCCCCCCCCCCCCCGGGGCCCCAGAATACTTCAGTTCGGCCGTGTGGTTCTCCTCAGCCCGACCACGTGGCTCCCCTCCCCCACTCAGCCTACAGCTGAGCAGGGGAGAAGAGATGTTTCCCTGCTGAAACCAGAACCCAAAAGAGACAGACCTTCTGAGAGTCCTTACTTTTAACTCCTTGTGTCCTCGGAGGCGTGTCTAACCCCTCAGTGGCCACTAAAAAATGCCAACATTCAAACCTGACCATTGATTGGTTTGCCCACAACTCCCTGAAAAATTCATCTCCCCCTCAAACCGAGACAACGTAACACATGGAACTGGACAACCAGCACTTCCAAATGTTCTCATATTAGAGATATGATATAGAGGAACAGCAAATATTAATGTGAGGGAGTCCTGACTGGATCCCCTGCTCCTTTGAGGGAGTTTCCAAAGTCTTTCTCTACCCTTCAATATTTTATCTTGCTGAATGATGGTGTCTCAGTGAGGTGCTTTGTACTGTTCTCTAGAGGAAGGAGTTTGTCCGCAGAAGAAAGCAGCCATTGATATCAAAGTAGGGGACAGGTTTGTAGCTTCATCTGCTTTAGCAGCTACAAATATCACAAGGAGAAAAAATGAAGGGAGAGAAGTATGTATGCCTATACATGGTCAAACAAAGCAGGAAGCCGCATTTGTAATAATTTTTTGCTGTAAGTAGAAAAATGTTGTTAATAACTGAATATACCCATCTGATCACTATTTATAATTTCAAAATACCATCCTGGTTATACTCTGCACAATCTGCTCAGCAGTCATCTCAAAGCAACCAGGATTTTCTCAGTCAGGAGAAACTGGAACATGCCAATTAATTTACCAGTGCACTACAACCTTTGCTGCATCCAAATTGCATCTACCCATCAGAGTTGCTGGAGTTATAGGAAGCACAAGATAGTGTCAAGGAAGAAATTATGTCCCTATGAAAAAGTTACAGAAGTGATCTTGCTGGAAACAGCTGAGCAGCATGGATAATAAGAGTTCTGGCCCCTGAAATGTCAGCAGGATGAGCGGGAACTCTTGGACCAGTGCTGGGAGAGTTCAGCCCTCTCCTGCCATTTAAATGTTGTCACAACAATTCCTGTAAGTTTCTAAACTGAAAAAATAATTATCAGTGCATAGAAATTAATCATAGGCTTGTACTGGGAAAGCAGCTAGCCAAAATAAAAAGGACCTTTAGGGTGTCACATTTTTGAGATAGTACTGACTAGTAGGAAGTATTTATGCTTGTCTGCTCTGCCTCCAGCCTAATCAGACCAGTACCACTTATAAAGCATATTTACCCTAGCTGGCTTCGAGCTGCCAAGTGTGTATGTAGCTCAAGTCAGAACAAAAAGAAGAAAACAGTTGCCCTCACTCTGATCTTCACAGGTTTCAGGAGAGGGGTGGTACCAAGTTTTAGATCTCAGTTCCAATCCTCACCAAGACCCGCAGAGACCTGGGTGAGTGGGATGAGCCCACATTGAGCCCTGTTTCCCCCACCTTTTCTAAGCTGTGCCTATGCAGAGAGCAGCTGCTGTAGGGCCCTGCTCAGCTGTGCTTGTGCAGAGTAGCTCTAACCTGGGCATGATCTTGGAAGAGTGGAGTGTCTGTGTGATCCACCCCATCTTCCTCACCTGTGCATGAAATTCCCAGAAAAACTGATGATTTGATTTGATTTGATTTGATTTGAATTTTATTTCCCATAACCACTTCTAAGGGTGGTTTTATCAAGTACCTTCTAGTCTAATAAAATGTTATTGTCACTCATGAAGGCAAGGCAGATGTGCAGCAGATGAAGCTGTCCAGGAGAGCTCTGGTGACAGCACTGTGGATGCACTTAGATGCCATCAATTCATGGTAACAGCACTGAGCAAGGCAGCAGATGTGCCAATGCCCCAGCTGAGGTTTGGATACTGCGTCTCCTGAGACCTTTAATTCTCATTTTCTCTGCCACTTTTAGCTCTGAGTTTAGCTTGTCACTAGGCTGAGGGTTATCCGGAACAGACAGCAGCCTCAGCTTCCCCACCAAGGACTGAGGGTGAAGAGGAGACAGGCTCCTGCTGTACTCCAACAGTGAAAACACTCCTGTTTTCCTCTTGGCAGCTCTCAGACAGTTTACTTTTGCCTCTGTGTTGGGCTGGAAGTCTGTATGACTACAAGGACCAGCTTACTGCAGAAAAACAGATATTGTGATGATTTTATTTGTGTTCTTAAGTGGCATTTAATACAAAATATAAATTACCTTGCCCACCGCTTCCCTGACAAATACCTTTTCTAACTCTTTTATTGAACAGCATAAATATATCACTTGGTATTGTATGTTTTAAATGTGCCTAGAGATCTTTCTTCCAGCAGTATTTCATCTCACAAAAAGCAGAAAATTGACAAAATGTGTAGTCTTTGAGGTAAAATGTGATGGCCAGATGGGTTGAACCCATCACTTATAGGAGCAGCAGTCCCATAGAAATGCAGGTGTTTCAGAATGATCATGCTGCCTTGGCTCACTTTTCAAGAATACCTGACTGCCCATGGTTTTTATTGTGCCTGAAGTTTGTAGTGTGATGGACACCGAGGTTATTTGATAGATTGTTTTATGGCAGTGTTTCATGGTGCAACCCCACATGGCCTCTTGCTCACTCCCTCCAGTGGAATGGAGGAGAGAATGGGAAGGGTAAAACTTAGAAAACTTGTGGGTCGAGATAAAGACAATTTAATAGGCAAAGCAAAAGTTGCACATGCAGCAAAAGCAAACCAAGAAATTCATCTTTCCCCAGGGAAGGCAGGTGTTCAGCCATCTCCAGGACAGCAAGGCTCTGTCACATGTAACAGTGACTTGGGCAGACAAACACCATCACTGAACATCCCCACTTCATTCTTCTTCCCCAGCTTTATGCCAGGAACATGATGCCACATAGTCTGAGAATCCCTTGGGTCAATTGGGGTCAGCTGTCCTGGCTCTGTCCCCTCCCAGCTTCTTGTGCATCCCCAGCTTCTCACTGGTGGGGTGGGGTGAAGAGCAAAAAAGGCCTTGACTCCACCCAGCAGTAACAAAAACATCCCTGAATTATAAACAGTTTCCAGCACAAATCCAAACCACAGCCCCATACCAGCTACTGTGAAGAAAATTAACTCTACACCAGCCAAAAGCAGCACACAGTGGTAAAATTTAAACATAATAAATACTGTGCTGGTGAGTTATGGCATTTAGACTCATTTGAGTCAAATTTGGAAAAGGATCTCAGCAGGTCACATCATGCCTTTGGAGTTTGGCCTAGCAAGGATTTCTAGCCCCAAGAGCTGCCCCATGCACCCTCCGTGACAGGCCCACATTCACTCACTTCTCAGCAGTCAGACAGATGACTGTGCTCATATTTCCTTCCCCTGAGCACCTGGAAAAGGATTTTCTCGCAGAGAAACTTAAACACAGAACCTCCAATTTAAGCTATGCTCAGAGGAGTCCCAGGATGCAGGACACTTGCTGGGATCAAAGCACCAGCAGGATACCGACTCCGTCTCCCTTTGGATTTGGCTACTGCTCTGTCACTTGGGATTTCCCAAACACAGCACTGTGATGTGGCTCCTTTGCATGGTTCACCTCTTTATACACTTGCTGGCCTGGAAAAGCCCTTTAATACGGATTCATTGTACTAAACCACCAGACACCAACTTCAGCAGACTCCTGAACACAGGGAATCACAAATGCCATGAGGGGGTTTCATGTTCTTCATCACTTCTGAAGATAAAGGTGAGTTGTCTATTTAGATGGATAACATTATGGGGTGACACATAGTGTATAACCCCATGGTAGGCACCCCCGACACTGTCACATTCATGAAGTCAAAGATTATTTTGCCTTTTGTCATCTTACACTAGTCCTAAGCATAGAAAGAAGAATGCCTGTTTTGCACATCATTCGCTATTAGGCTGTGTCTGGTTACATCATATCAGCTGACATAATGTTAACCAATGCAAGCAGATAAAATGTGACACAAATGTTACATTGAATCAGGTTTTAACAAAATTGGCAGGTTTTACATGACAAATGAAAAATACCAAGTTCAACCATCATACCTGTAGGTACTCAGGATAAAGCAATGCTAGTCACTAACTGCAAGCCACATTTTCATATTCTAACTTATAAAATGGCCATTTTTACTCTCTGTTATGTTCCTATTCCTTCCCAAAAGTCGTAAAAAACCACGATGAGGACTAACCAGGACAAAGCATCCATCAGCAGGGAATTCATCCACTGAAAAATGGATTAAACTTAGAGCCTGTCTCAAAAAACCCACCAAAATCAATAACAATCTTTCTATTGATTCAGACAGGAAATGGATTAAGATGTCTATGCCTCAATAAATATTTTTACTCTACAACTAATTTTCCATTAGAAGGAAAATGCAGGGGGTTTTTTGTTGGCCAGGGGAAAGAAAGCAGAGCAAATTTTATGTAACAGAGCAGAAGGATTACAAAAGGGAAGGCAGCACTTAGGTGATATAGCAGTGTGAATACCATTGTTGGGAAGGATGAAGTAGAAAGACCTTGCAAATATGGTGGTTTAGATTCTGGGAGTCTGAGTTCAACAAGCGAGATAGAAATAAAAGCATGCTTTGAAATTTAGGGTGTGGGGTACAGGGCCATCAGCTTGTGAACAACCATGTGCTAAGCTGAGGGCCAGCCCCCTTGATTAAACGATATGCTCCTGCTAAGCTGAGGGCCAGCTCCTTTGATTAAACAATCCCCTTCTGCTTGCCTTAGGTAATGGGACATTTCTATTGGCTGTATGTAAATGTTGTTATCTTGTATTAGATTGGTTGGTACAATACAGACTATTCAACTTAGAAAGATATTTAATGTACGGTATTCAGGACCTTGGGGGGTTCCTCTGTTCCTGCTCTCCTGGCCTGCTTTAGCTGTGCCTAGCAGCTACAAGCAAGGCCCTCACAATAAACCACGTGCTACCCCTGCTACTTTGCTTATAGAGATACTTTGTCGCCGACTCTACCGTCACGGAGATAATCCTTCATACCATGTTGGGTTTTTCAACGTTTTCTTCATTTTCCACTCATACAGAAATTTCACACTGAGGAAAGAGCAAGGCTGATGTTTGCACCATGACTCATGTCCATGCCCCTCCAAGCTACAGCTGGCAGAGAAAACATGGCATTGGGGCATCAGAGAGACCACTGGGTTCTTGCCCCCTCCTTACCCAGCTTCTGGAGCAGAAAACAGCCCCAGGGCCTTTGGAGCTGCTATACCTATGGCTTCTAAACCAGTCTTTCCAGGGCCACACTGCAGGAGATACAGAGAATCCTGACAGTCCTCTGCAGGGATCCTCCTTAGCCACAGCTGCAGCTCATATCAATTACTTTCAGTATCCTGTGAGTGTTTATCATGCAGTGCCTCGGTGGGATTCTGCTTTTACAGCAGATTATTGTCAGGAGACTGGAAACTCTTGTGCCACACTAATAAGGTAATGCTCTGATAACACAGTTGGTTAATAACTTTTATTGCATACAGAAGACAAGTCAAAACTATAGAATTGCAGCCTGACAGGAAGAAAAGAAAAAATGGCCAGCATTGTCACTGCCTGCAGTCCTCACACATCACCTGCTCACCAGCACACTGCAGCAATGATCTGCAGCAGCGTGGGGAGGGCATGAGCTGGCAGAGGGATTCTATCCCTAGATAGTTTTCTCACATGCTGATTTTCTTTCTCTCACCATATCATTTATACATCAGAAAAATTTCCCTTCCCTAATCTGCATGTCTTACGGTGCAAGGAAAAGGACAGATATCCCTGCAGGGACTGGGATGCTGAGCAGTGAGCTGAAAGTGTCTGTTAGGGGTAGCAGGAATTAAAAGGACACTGTCCAGATCATGTGGTATAAACTTTCATAACTTCCTCCTTGGTTTTGTATTCATCACCTAACAATGTTTCAAAAGAGGAGTTGTGTTTAGCACCCTTTGCATACCTGATCTTGCTGTGCTCTGCTGCTTCTTTTGCTATGATTCTTCCCTTTCTACTTGATGAGAGCAGAGGCTCATCTCCTGCTTTGTTTTTTTCTAAAAGCTCCAATAGCTCCACTCCTCAGCCCAGTTCTGGGAGAAGAGAACACATGCGGGGAGATGCTGGGGGCAAATGTGCCATTTGATAATTGCTGAAGTAATGCTCCTCTAAGATTTTCAGTATATTAGACAAGGCACCTGTGCTCTTCTCCAGGCTCCCCACATTAGCTGCTGTCAAGGCCAGATGGCACTGAACGGAGACCCCATTGTGTAGGCCAGAACTGCCCACTGAGGGTTTGCCTTTCCTATGGAAACTCTGGGCACTTGTACAAATCAGACATTTTCTCTGAAGTGAAAACATTTCCAGCTTACCCTCTTGATCCTTCAGAATGTTATTCATTGTGTGCACTAGAGGAGTGCCTGCAGATGGACCCAAGCAAAGTATTAATTCAGTAATGAATCCTGCAGTTTACCAGTAGACTAAGACTCAAATTGCAAAACAATTCATCTTCAACCCCATTCATAAGTGAGAAACAGGTATCTCAAGGCTGGTAATCTTTTAGAAACAGCACAATGACAGATTCTGCCTGACAGGTTTGATATGAATTTTGCCTGCTGCATAAATATTGATGGGCTTAATGGTCAGCATTGCAGACCTAATCTTCTTAGCAGGTATGTTTCCAGATTTGGAGCTGTGTTGACTGCTGGGTCCCCCTTCCTTCCCCAGCATCGAATCAATAAGCTCAAGGTGCTATTTAGAGACATTAACCCTTTAATGGAAAAAGTTAATTGACAAGTGTTCACAAATGAATGTTGTGTACTTGACCATCTCAGAGGAATGGCTCTCAGCCAAGTGGATTCAAGTTCGTTAAGAGTCTCTGACACCTTGAAGAAGGGATGGGGAAGGCACAGAAGGGAACAAGGACCCTGTAATGGAACTGCTCTTGAAGTGGTGGGGGAAACAAGCCAGCCTGGCACTCCCACTGCACTTCCACATTTCATGCAGGAAAACTCTGTGATCGAGATGAGAAAGAAGCAAAGATTATCAGGATTTCAATGTGAACGTTTGTTTTCAGACCTTGATCTTCAAACCAGCTCTCCAAGAAGGTCTGTGCCCATAGGAGCTCAGAAGCCATCTCCACCAACTAGATGTGTAATTTATAACTCCCTTTCTTCAATGTCAAAGCGAATGACGTAAAGGGCATACAATATTGAGAAAGACCTAACTTTACTGACACCATGAAATATTAAGGAAGCAAGATAGAAAAAGAATATTAAAAAAAATGTGCATCAGTTTGCTGGTTTTTCTTTTCTGCACACCTCCCATTTGTTTATTCCACCTGTACATCTCAGTTCAACTTTAGGTAACTTGGCTGCTGAAAGTTTATTCTCACTTTTAAAATAAAGGAAGTTTTAACCTAATTGTTTAAATTAATGAGCTGCTCTGCAAATTTTTTATTTTGAACTGGAGTCACTCTCAGTCGGCCCTGCCAAACCAAATTCTTTGACCCAATTTCTAAGAATAAATTTCCTCCTGAAAGCTGAAAACAGCCACACCAATCCGTATTGTCCAGCCTGCTGATTTTAAAATGGAAATATGCAGAGCCCTCAGCAACAGTGATGCAAATTACTGGTGGTTTTTTGGGTTTTTTTTGCCAAGGCTATTCTGAGATTCTGAGGTCAGTACTTACATGGCCTGATGACAAGGGAATTAACTGCACAAAGATCAGGTGATATTAGAATTTTAAAAAAACTCACTGGAAAAAATGGAAACATTCAATATTGTCTGAAGCATAGATGTGCCATTGGTTAGAGCTGCAATGATTGTTGTTTTTTTTTTATTTTTACACTGACATGTGGATACAAGGGAAAGGAAAATATTTTGTGCTGTATATTAACTAATATTCTCTTAAAAAATCATAATCAAATATCTATGATCAAACCTTTAAATGTGTATTCTATAGAATGAAGTATCTGGGTATCATATATTAACTGCCAGTTACCTGCAACCATGCAGATCACTTCCCCTTGCTTCTCCTTTCTCTTTAGGCTGCACACCCATATCAGGGAGTGTATCTCACTGTCACCTCTTGCCTGCACCATAAATCAGAGGCAGTTTTGCTGCTGAGCTACTGTGCTTGAATCAAGCCCTGTGTGTATTAAGAAATATAAACTGCATAGCAGCTGAGTGCTGTAATCCTGATAGTGCTCTGAGGAGGCTGCCATCAGTAACCTGGCAGCAATTGTACCCTGGCACCCAGGATTTGTATTTCTGCTCTTGCACTGGCTAGAGCAAGACTTCTGTTTGCTTCAACTAATGTAGATTGTACCCCTTTGATCTCTCCTGGTGATATTATCACACACTGTTTTCCAGGGGGGGTCATGATAGAGGGAGGATACACAGTCAGGAGTTCTACAAGGGCTTAATCTTGCAAAGTCCTCACTCAGTGAGACCCTGGGGCACCAGTGCATAGCAAGCCCTGGTTGCACTAAGCCAGCAATAACAGGAGCATCTCAGGGAAGAACTGTTTGGTACCATGTCCCCAAATCTCTCTGAGCAGAGTTGGAGGTGGCAGCAGCACCAGCCCAGGCTGTCAAAGAGCAGCAATCTCTGCTCTCCTGGCACAGCACTTGCTTTAGACACAACAATAAATACATTGCCGAAGTCTGGAAGGATGCTGGAGTAATGAGGAATTTAACACCAGGGGATTTGACCCATCGAGAGAAGAATGCAGCAGCACCTCAAATACTTGTTGCAGACCCCAGGTTTTCCTGAGAGCCCTTTGCCTCTTTCTGAAGTTGTAAACACACAAAGCAAATTTTGTTAATGTGAACATCTCATGAACATAGACAAAGCACCCTCTGCAGCACATCTTCCCACCCACATATGCTGTAATGTGGCAGGATGAGGTGCAGGCAGTGCTCCAGCTACCCTGAGAACTGCCAAGGAGTCCAGCACAGTCCCCCCAAAATACCACCCAGAATAATTTATGATATACTTGTGTTCTGCCTTGTTTCTTAGAGGTATTTTTTTCTGCTGGAAGCATACAAATATATTTTGTAAAACTGATGGATCTTAAGACTATAAATTTTGCCACTCCATCATTTCTGTTTGTTTCAGAGAGAGGACCTATCTCTGAATCAGGGAAAAGCAGGGATTTTATTTCCTTTGTTTCAGAAACCGAGATCTGTACATTTCAAAGAGAAATATTTAACCATAGTCAGATGGGCTCAAACGGTGCTACAAGGTCTTGTCTAGATTTAGCATTATTAACAAATAAAGTTAAAAGCTCTTACTCAATAAAGCCAACAAAGTAAGACAAATTCGAAGGCAAAATAGAACCATGATTCTATACAGACAGCAGCAAGGATATACTCATGATTTAAAAGAAAGAAAACACCCAATTTATTTGCAGACTATCTTTTAAAGGAGAAAAATATTTTTGCCTCCAGCTGTAGAGAACAGAGCTATTTCCAGTCCATCAAAGAGGGAAACACAGTACAGACCTCATCAGCCATGCCATCAATAGCAGCATCAGTGCTTGATGGAAGACCTCAGCAGCAGTCCTGAAGACTTAGATTTCCTTCAACCACCATTTACCAGTCAGAGTAAAGTGCCTCTGGGGCATGTGGGACTGGCATGATGCTACAGCTGAAGTACTGCAGGTGCAACGGAAGGTCCTTTCAAATAAATATTTTGCTTTCATACAAAGTCTGAGGACATAGTCTGACCACTGCCATCTCCATGGCTTCTCCTTACTCTTGGAAAGAGCAGCACTGATTTACCACCCTGTGTCATCTCAACCTTGGGAAATATAAACATATTTGTGCAGAACAGGCCTATTAGCTAAACCTCTGCTGCAGGGCACAGATCAGGTGATCCATTGAATTTTATCTGCATCCCCTCAAAAGCCTCTAGGAAGCCTCAGGAAACTTAAAGGGCACCAAGCACTGAACCCAGTCCCTTGATGTTTTGAGTTCAACTACTCTGCTTTTAGCCTCATCACCCGGTGAAGAGGAGGGAAGTGGTGTTGGCAAAGTCTGCCCTACAGTGGGGTGAGAGCACAGAGAGGCAGGGGAGGGGTGCAGGGGAATGCTCCAATGCCTGAACACTCCTCAGCAACATCCCTGTTGTTCTTCTGGCTCCTCAGGAGCCTGGAGCCTTCCCAGGTCTGTGAGTGAAGCAAGATTTGTACAGAAAGCTGCAGAGAGCAAGAGCACTGTCAGGGCAAACCATATGAAACAGCCAGGAGAGGAGAGGATTTGGGACATCCAGGTTATTTGGGATGTGGCTTTGCTTCCCTACCCTTGCTGGAGTAAAGATACAGTAGACTAACTGCAAGTATCAGTGGAGAAGAAAACCACAGCAACAGAAAGTTCGTACATTAATTTATTGCCATCGAGATATTTGCCAAGTGCCAACTCCGTGGGAAAAATGCATTTTTCATCAGTACTACACAGAAATTAGCATCAGAAGAATTAATGCACTTAATAACTGTCAAAGAACACAGAGAAATGTGCATGAGACATGAAGACAACTGTATTTGTGTCCCTTCAAACTATAGCAAACACCAGCTAACTGGATAAATGTCACTGCAAGTTTGAATCATGACTTGGTGTCATTTTAAATTCAAATGTATCAAAGGTACCAGGCTCCCGGGGTCAAATCCTGGCTAGCTCTAGACCCCAGTGTGTTATCCTGATAATGGACCAAAAGCAAAAGACAGAGGCACTCTTCCTCCTCAGGACTACAGCCTCACTGCTTTATTGTAGAACTCACCTCCCGAGCAGCAAAGAGACCCCTAGCCACTTGTTCTAGGGTTTTATGCCCGAGGAAAGGGGGGGCGGGGAGAGGGGGAGGAACTACAACCAATGGGAAATGATCCCGGGAGGGGGCGGGGGTGTGGGGAGGAATTGAATAGGGGATATCAAAACCCAGAGGGGGGTACAGAATATGCCATGTGCAAAATACAACAAAACTACTTTTGTATGCAAATACAACAACTACCCAGTGCAATATAATAATAAAAATGAACTAACTATTTAGTGCACTGCAACACCTCACCCTTTTTCTGTTAAAACAAGGTTAAAAGTGTTGGGCTTATTCCGATGCAGAATATTAATCTGTCCACCACTTGTGGTCTGCAGGCAAGTCAGGCTGCTTTCGGTCTGCAAACTCTGCATGGTTGACTTCTGAGGTAGTAGGGATTAAACTGCTGAGGGCTTTTAAAATTAAACAATGTAGAACTCCGAATGCTAACACAGTTAAGAACAAAACAACAAAAAACAACAGAATTGTTTTAACTACTGAAGTCCACCACCCCGAGAGTCCCCAGCTTTTGAACATTTCACTGAACCAGTCTTCAGATTCTTGCTTTACTTGTCCAACTAAGCTCTTTAGTTCTTTGAGGGTGGATGTTGGATGTTGGGTGCTTTCAATGTTAAATTCAGGCAACAGAGTTCTTCAAATTCCTGGCACTGGTGTCCATGCAGCAGCAGGATGAAATTTATGGCTGCACAATTTTGGAGTGTGGCCTGCCTGGTAATTTCCTCATCTTCTAGGAGGGAGCTGATGGCAGTGGATGTCAAATTTGCCTGTTTGACTACCCAGAACTCTAGGCAGCCCAATTCACCTAGAGCTTTGGCTGCTGTGACCCATGGAAGGAAGAGAGATGCAGCAATTCTTTTTGACTTGGCCCAATGAAAAATTTCTGAATCATAATTTGGGTCCAAATATTCAACGCTTCTCCTATGAATTTTGTTGGCTGATTTGTTTTTTCAGGTCCATTCGCCAATCAAGGTTTGGTTGGGTGCCAACAGGGACAATCGGCCGATGGTACATGGCCCTCCTAAAAGCCGGGATCGGATTCCTGCCCATGCCCGATCTCTGCAAATTAGGAACAGACCCTTAGGGAGGCTTTTGGGATGTGAATGGTATGGGTTGCCTGCTGTGACATGGCTCAAAATATTACACCACCGTTTGGCAGTGAAGTCTTCTTGATATTGCAGTAGGTTGTGAAAGGCTTTAGTACTAGACAATGGGGTGAAGATAAAGTGAATGCAGTATGGTGCTGGAGAGGAACACAACAGCTTTAATTCTTGGGGTTCTTGAGCTGCTCTGGGCAATTTTGGTAACCACTCTTCTATGGGATTTTTAATCATTACAGCCTGCTGACGGCAGATTTAATTTGGTTGCGTGTGGTCTGATTTGGGACTTGGGTTAGGCATATGTGTGTCAAAACTAGTTGAATACTCTCCTGCTTGCAGGGGGATCACTACCAGGCAGGTAGATGTAGGGTCCTTTGCTGCTGCAGTGGACAGGCATATCTTTTCTTGTTGGAGTGTCTGTGCCAGGGTCACCTAGGTATTTTGGTGTGGTTGAGGGATGATCCACGCAGCTGTCAGACTGCTCAGCGCGAACAGGATGACAATTTGGACAGGGCACATCGTGAGGTTGAGTGGGAGGTAGGTATCTTCTAAAAGGAAAAACAAACATGTTTAAAGCATTTTAAAAGTCTGAGGTCTGCTGGAATTAACCTGGTCTTAAGAGGGTTCTGTCTTCTTTTTCTGGCGGTGTCTTCTTTTTGAAGCAACAGCTGCTTGCTTCTCATTGTCTTCTGCTGGTACTGGATTTTTGGGGACAAAAGGTTTTACCCCCTTTTGGGGTATCCAGCTGAGGCCTGAGGGGGTGGATACACACACGCAGCCACGCCTCCAGGTTGTCGGAGTCCAGGGTATCCCTCTGGCTGCCCTGGATGGCCGGGGACCCTGGCAGAGGGGTCCAGGACCCTGACAGGGAGGTTTGGGACCCTGGCAGAGGGGTCTGAGACCCTGGAACAGGGCCCAAAGTGACACTGTCTTTGATCTCAGCCCATGGGAAAAACTACCGGCTTTGCACGAAGAACTATAGACCCCAAGATTTTAATGTAAATAGTAATTAGTTTATCAGTGGGTGCTAATGGGGAAGGCAAGATGGAGGAATCAGGGTGTGGCCCTGTTCTTCTTCCTTCTTGTCCTTGTCCTCCATCTTCTGCTGTGTCAGATCACAAGGGGATTGGTTTAGGACAGAAGTGACATGTCTAGTATAGGTAGTAGGTATTGCTAATAGACTGTAAATAAGAAATACATTGTGAATGATGGTTGGGTCAGAGGAAGGGTACAAAAATTCTAGTGCACCCGACCTGGGGGGAGTTGCCTTGTGCTCTTGCTACAGCAAGGACCTTTGCTGGGCACAAAAAGAACTTAGAGATAAAAGAAAATAAACAACCTTGAAAAACCTGAGCTGGCGAACAACCACTTTTTCTTCTGCTTCTGGCACGGGCATTCAAGGGAAAAAAGACTCTAAACCCATATTTCTTGAGAAAAAACCACACAAGACCAGGTCACAAGCTCATAGAGACCCTTTGTTTCCCAGGTTTCTGGGTCCCTAATTAAAACTGGTGGACACTGTGACAAATTGATTACTGCTGTTAAAGTGACATACCACCAGAGGACTCATATTTTCAAATGAACAATTTAGAAAATTAATTGTGAACATGGCTTTGCAGAGTTTTTGTTGTGGTGACATCCACACTGTGGAACTGTTTTGCCTAGCCAGGACCTGTTTGAGCGTCTGGTGGGTATGCTTAACCACAGATTGACCTGTGGGGGATGCCTGTTGTATGCTCCACTCCGCACTGCTAGACAAACTCTAGGAATTCCTTGCCTTTGTACGCTGGGCCATTGTCAGTCTTGATTTTCCTAGGGATCCCCAGTACTGGAAAGGCTTGCACAAGATGCCGTTTGGCTTGTGCGGCCGTTTCTCCTGTGTGAGCAGTGGCATAAACTGCTTTTAAATAGGTGTCAACACTTACATGTACATATTTTAGGTGACCAAAACTGGGAATGTGTGTGATGTCTGTCTGCCACTCTTTGCAGCTTTCAAGGCCTCGGGGGTTTACCCCCATACCTAGGGATGGCATTGCTTGGTGCTAGAAGTCAGGGCAGGTGGCTACAATGGCTTGAGCCTGACCCCGTGTTTGCTGGAACTGATGCATTAGGCCTGGTGCATTTTGACAGTATTGCTGGTGACTTAGCTTTGCCTGTTGGAAAACATCCAGAAGGTATGTCATTTCTGCTGGGGCTGCAAGGGAATCTGCTTTGTGATTACCCTCTGGGATCTCACCTGGCAAAGTGGTATGCAACCTTACATGCATCACATAAAATGGGTGCTCTCGATGCAAAACTAAATAAATTAGTTTTGAGAGCAGCCTGAAGAGACGCACATTCTAGATGTCTTTGAGAACTGCCTGCTCTGCCCTGGACACTATCCCCCCATGTAGGCCGAATCAATGACCAAATTAACTGGCTCTGAGAACTTCTCAAAAGCTCTCATGACTGCGGCCAGTTCAGCAACTTGGGGCAATCCCTCCACAAACTCTACATCAGCTTCTCAATGCTGAGTTTGGGGATTTCTCCAAGTAATCACCAACTTGTGGGATGCCCCGGACACATCAGTGAACACTGTAAGAGCTTTGAGCGGCCTACAACTCCTTTTCTCACAAGGAATGAGGTGGAACTCCTCATTAAACAGTTGGTGTGACGGGCCATGGACTGATATTTGTCCACTGTAGCTGTCCAGGGACATCTGGAGGTTGGCATTCCCCTGGAGCAGACACTCGAACATCTCTTTGGTCAGCCTCTGGGGAGTGTTCTTTCCCTCCCCAGAAAGGTTGACCAGAAGGTGAATACACGCAGTCACAAGCAGCCAGCTCACGCAGTCTCAACCTGGCTTTCTGGATCAGCTGAGCTATCAGTACTTGTGGCCTTGTGATAGTCTTGGATCCCTGGCGGGAGAGGAAAACCCACTCTGTTATTAAGAGTGAATCTCTCTGCCCTTCGAGCCATTGGAATATCAAACCATGCAAGTGTGGCAACATGCCTAGGACAATGAATTTGAAAGGCAGCTCGGGCTGATAACGGTGAGCTTGCCTCTCGGTCAAAGCTTTTTGTGCTTTTTCAATTGTGGTTTTTGCCTCTGGGGTCAGTTCTCTGGGAGAGATCAGCACTCTTTCCCCCCTCAGTAAATTGTTGAGGGGATCTAGGTC
This sequence comes from Prinia subflava, assembly GCF_021018805.1. Classification (NCBI taxonomy): domain Eukaryota; kingdom Metazoa; phylum Chordata; class Aves; order Passeriformes; family Cisticolidae; genus Prinia; species Prinia subflava. The sequence goes on along the minus strand of NW_026960621.1, from coordinate 340,875 downwards.
CTCGTTGGTGAGACCTAGCCAGGGCCTGACCTAGTTCAAAGACCCACACAAAGAATGGAGATCTGCTAGGGTTTCAGGATTGCTTTTGATTTCCAATTTTTGCGGAACAATGGTTTCACAGATGACACAAAAAGAACCACACGAGGACACGCTGGTGAGCGAAGCAGGAAAAGGGGAGAGTTTATTTACAAAACTCAATTTTATACATTTCCTATGGGGCCTGTGGATTGGAGGATGGAATTCCACCTCTCAATCCACATTGGTCAAGCCAACTGTCAATCAACATTCTCCTCCCACCTAGGAATATGTAAACAGTGAAAGACAGTTAGCAAAACATGGCCATTGTTTATAGTAGAAAGTGTGATAAAAATTCTTACTCCAATATGAAGAACATTACAGAAGTCTTAGAAAAGTCTTCAAAACCAGGGTGACACAATGGTCCACACAGTGATCTCCAAGCCCAGGTACTTCCAAGGTGGCACCCTTTGAACTTTCTCTTCCTGGAGTTAGAATCCAGCAGAGGTTAAAACTTTACCCACTAGGTCAAATGTGTGTTGGAGTATAGTGTCATTGGGGGCACACACAAGCACATCATCCATGTAGTGGAGGATGATGGCTTCCCTTCTTTTGGCATGTACCGGGGACAGCAATGAAGCCCCGTACCACTGGCAGATCATGGGGCGTCATTTTAAGCATTGCGGCAAATCCTTCCAGTGGTAACGCTTCATCAGGGCTTCTCGATTAATGGTAGGAACCGAGAAGGAAAACCGTGGGGCATCTTCGGGGTGTAGTGGAATTTGGAAAAAACAGTCTTTGATATCTAGGACAGCCAATTGCCAATTTTTAGGGAGGACTGTCAGGGAAGGCATCCCTGCTTGGAGTGATCCCATGTCCTCAATTACTTTGTTTATTTCTCGGAAGTCATGGAGGACCCTCCACTTTTCTTTCCCTGGCTTCTTTATTACAAAGACTGAGGAATTCTAAGAACTGGTTGTCTCTTCTAGGTGACCCTTGGTAATTGTTCTTTTCTGATCTCCTCGAGCACCTTAAGCTTTTCCTTAATGAGTGGCCACTGATTTACCCAGACTGGGGTGTCATCCAGCCATGTTGACTTTTGGGTAGGGCGCTCCACAGTGGCCCCTTCAAAAAATCCTGGTGGGTTTTAGGGATAACTAATTTGACCCCCCACTGGGACATGGTGTCTCTCCCCCACAAGGGAGCCTTATAGTTGATGACAAACGGACAAACACTGGCCAATTTTCTGTCCGTCCCCTCAACTTGCACAATGCTTTCTGAGATTTTTTCCAATTGAAGCCCTCCTATACCTTGAAGTCTGTCAGCCATCGGTTGCAGGTCCCAATGTGAAGGCCACATCTTTTCCGGTATAATCGTGACATTTGATCCTGTGTCTAGAAGGCCTTCTGCGTGGAGATGGTGTGTCCCACGGGTTTGGTTACATCCCATAATGGGTTTGTCCTTGCCAACCGCTTCTGCCCAGTAGACATCAGGTGTTTTCTCATCTACTTGGACCTCCGCTGGAGTGGGAATGGCCTGGGCAATGATTTACCCCTTGGCCAGGTAGAAGGGTGGCTGAGGACAATGCACCAAAAGAATGAATTTGGGCATGATTCCATTAATGGTCATGGGAGCAATCTCAATCTCCATGGGTTTGTGTGCTGTGTCCCCAATAAGAAAATACTCACTGTCCAGTCCTGTGTGATCTACCATCAAGTCTTGTGACTTCTCTGGCAAGTCCACTTCAATGGCTGTCCAGTGGTTAGACCTGAAAAGTCTCTGTAGTTAAAGCTTGAAACACCCGTGAGGCAGCCAAGCTCTGTTAGATAAACATCCTTCCCTTTTATCTTTCTGCTGTCCTGCACCCAGCTCCCTTTCCTCCCCTCTTTTTGTTAAGAGAGAGTCTTTTCCCACAGAGGAACCCGCTGCATTTGTGTCTTGGTGCAATACGGACTCGCGCTCAAGTCAGTTTTTTTGATTTTTGGTTGTTCCATCTTTCTGATTATTCTGCTGCTGGTTTTGGGGACAGTTTCTGGCAAAGTGTCCAGGCTTTTCACACTGGAAGCAGGTGATGTGTTGAAGCTGCTCTGGTGACATCTCTTTTCTCTCCACTTCTGGTGTTACAGCTGCTACAATTTTTGGGTTGGTCGATCCGGGCTTTCTTTCTTGTGTGCTGAAGAGCTCTGCTTTCTTGGCACATGCTTCTGTCATTTGTGCCAGGGTGGGTGGAGGGTCCAGTGGCAGTCCTAGGATCACTCTGCAGCAGGCTTTGTTGACATTCCTCTGAGCCATCTCCTTAATCAATTCTTATTGTGCCACTTGGTCTTGTACTTGTCTTTCTATCTGTGCTCGAAGGCAGTCCAAGAACTGTAAGAAATTCTCTGAACCACACTGTTTAATACTGATATAGCTACCTTGTGTCTCAGCTGTTGGTAGTTGGTTAAAAACCTTTTCTGCAACATTACAGATTTTATCTAAAATGAATTTTGATAACATACGAGTCTGGTCCTCAGGGTTACCCCACTGCTCTTCACCGCACAGATGTTCATAGGTGATATCCCTCCCCCCCAAATCTTGTGCACCCTGGGTGCTTTGCTTAAGTTCTTCTAGAAGTTTTCTCAAAGATCTTTTCCAGGTGCTTTCCCAGAGATCAAATTTTGAGGGTGTAAGCAGGCACTGGAATATATCTTTGAGATCTGTTGGTACTAATTCAACAGGTGTTAGGGTAGCTTTCATCATACTCTTAAAAGATTTCACTGTCTCAACCAAATTCTTTTTGGCTTTTGCATAGTTCTTTTTTATTATTGCAAGAGAAGGCTTGGTAATTTCTGATTGCATTATTTTTCCCAATATATGTAACTGGCGCAGCTAGATGTATCTGTTCCTGTTCTTAGTTTTGATTTCTAGGGCTTTCCCACACGGTCCCATTTCCATGGGAATTGGCTAGGGGCTTACCCTTCCCCCCGCCCCCTCTCCTGGCCCCATTCCCCCTGTGGGCATTGCCAGGAGGATCACCTTTCCCTAGGGCTCCATCCCTGTTGGAACACCGGCACCACCCTCCCCCTCCCGGCCCCGGGCCTGGTATCCCCCCCCAGGCCTGCCTCCCCCTCCCAGGCCTGTGCCCCTCCTTGGCCTCGGCCCCCATCCCGGCCCTGGTTTTCCCCTCCAGGGAGACTGGGTGGGGAGGCGTGAGAAGCAGGAACAGGAAGGGGGGTGGAGTTGTCCGGAGAGGTGGAGCAACTGTGGGAACTATGATTGCTACATCTGGGGGTGGGGTTGCACAATGATGTCATGCAGGGTGGGAACATGGGGGAGGGAGCAGTGGTGTCTGAGGGGAGCAAGGGGTTGTGGGACCGGAAGGGGTTGGGGGAGGGGACATGTGGGAGAAAGGGATTGTGGGAAGAAGGGTAAGACAGCAGGTCAGCCACGTGGCCCCTGGCCACATGGCCTCTGACCATGTGACCAACGCCATTTTGGAGACAGGGGGTTTTACTTTCAGAGCCAGTAAAACATGAAACTTTAGGTACAGCAACCGGGAAAGAGGGATACAGGGAGAGTTCCCTGTCAGCCTGCGCATTGCTGCCAGAGCCAGGGTGCTGAAAGGGGAGGACCAGGGGGACAGTGGCTCTCATGTCAGGCTCCCTGGATTTCTTGGGATGTCCTGTGTGTCTCTCTCAGCTCCGGGGCAGAGGGAATGGGAGAAGGGGTGAGGAAATTTTGTGGGAAGGGAGGTTTTCAGTGGCTGTTCTTTCATCTCCTTAATTAATTCTTCATGAATTAAGAGGAACACTGGGATAAACTCAGATGCTATTTTGTCTCCCTGTTCTACTCTAGATGTTAACAGTCCTCCAACTTTGTCCCAGGCAGAGACAGACTTTACATTGTGCTGGGTAAACTGAGGCAGATGTAGAGACAACCACCGAGTGAACTGCTTTAATTTCCATTTAGAGATTTTAATGTTCCCACCATTTAAGGTATCTAGGGTTTGGGAATAAATGCCTCTTTCCTGTGCAGAGAGCTTAGAACCCATTTTTTATGTTAAAATCCAATCTGCACAGTTTCAATCTACCTCCGATTGCAGCAAATACAAACCAAAACTGAAAACACAACAACCAGGCCTAGGAAAGGGTTCACAGTTTGTCCTCCCCTCAACTCTGAGGTAAGACGAAGAAACTCACATGTGAGGAAGTCCGCGGCTTTTACAGACGCTGCTACAGCATGTGGCTGTTGGAGCCGGGGAAAACGCAAAAACCATGGGTCTGTGCCACCTGTGCCGGCAAAAAACACTCCTCCATGTTTGCCCGTTCCCCCCCGCCACCGCGCCTGGGACCCCCTGCTACCACCAAAACCCTCCCACCCATGTGAGGCGACCCTTCTCTACAGCTGGAGTTCTGTTCTCTGTCACCCCCACACACTCGGGGGTCACTTCAGGGTCCCCGGCAAAGAGTACTCACCCCCTCTCTCGGGACCTCGGCTGGTCAGAAGTGCTGCAAAGGAGTCCTTAGTCTTGGAACTGATTTGTCTTGGGCTTCAGACGAATTTTTTGTCTCCTTCCTTGGTCGGTGTGTCATGCAAAAGGCGACAGTTGCAACTATGGCAGTTGACTTTCCAAAAGTTTATAAAATCCACAAGTGGAAATCCAGCTATGGCATGGGGTCACAGACTGAACGGGAAGCCCCACGTTGGGGACCAAGTACCAGGCTCCTGGGGTCAAATCCTGGCTAGCTCTAGACCCCAGTGTGTTACCCCGATAATGGACAAAAGGCAAAAGACAGAGGCACTCTTCCTCCTCAGGACTACAGCCCCACTTCTTTATTGTAGAACTCACCTCCCGAGCAGCAAAAAGAGACCCCTATCCACGTGTTCTGGGGTTTTATGCCCGGGGAAAGGGGGGGGCGGGGAGAGGGGGAGGAACTACAACCAATGGGAAATGATCCTGGGAGGGGGCGGGGGTGTGGGGAGGAATTGAATAGGGGATATCAAAACCCAGAGGGGGGTACAGAATATGCCATGTGCAAAATATCGCAAAACTACTTTTGTATGCAAATACAACAACTACCCAGTGCAACATAATAACAAAAATGAACTAACTATTTAGTGCACTGTAACCGAATTTCTTAGAGATCGTGGGCATGATGTGCTGTGGAATGAGATTTGAGCTATCCCAAACTGGGCCTCAGATTTGGGCCCGTGTAGAAGTAGATAAGCTTGTGGCGCAGTTAGAAATTAGGTTAAGGTGTGTGTATAGACGAGATGAGACAGAGTAGAATCACGGTAGCTGCCTTAAACTGAGATTGTTTACATATTTGTTCACGCTGAATGCCAATAGAAAGGCACCTGCAATTGTAAATTATTTCACACTGTATAAAACCGGCCATTTCGAGAATAAAGGGGAGAACGTATGACCTGACCATATTGGTTGTACTGTGCGCTGCTCTGTTCCAGCTTCCATATAGTTAATAGAGACTCTGAGTTCGTCTGGCGCCCTGACTCAGGGACTTTTTTGTTTACTTGGATGCAGTTTGCTTAAATGCAGGATTTTATAATGCTTTGATGCATATTTTATTTCGAATTTTTAATTTTTCGTTTGAATATGAATTTCGCTTTGATGCGGTGAAGTCTCTGCACTTGTGTCTGCATGGTGAACCAAGTTCGGACCAAGTATCCGAACCACTCACGGGGCTGTGGCGAGCTCACAGAGCTGGGGCTGGAAGCATGATCCGTCTGCTTCACCTGGAGGGGAACAGCGGCACTCAGTGGAAGGAAGAGGTTAGCAACCGTCCGTGAAACAAAAGAATCAAAAGTAAAAATGGAGAAAGAGTTTCTAGAGGCAGCGCAACTTCTCACGAGCATTGTCTCTAAAAGAGGCAAGAAAATAAAAGAAACTGATATAGAGCAATCAGCCCGATGGGTGAGGAAAAAGGGAAGATTAAACCAACCATCGCTTCTGTTTAGTGAAGCAAAATGGAAAGAAATAGGCGAACTGTTGTGGGACTCAGCTATTTCGCAAGGAAAAGAAAGTAAGGTGGCAAAAGATTTGGGCGTGATTTGAAAAAAAGTTATAAATGCCTTAGAAATTTTCTCCGCTGAACAGAGGGCAGCTCAAGCAGCAATCCTGGCTTTGAAAGGGGTGGTGCTGCCACCATCCGATCAGGGAATGCCTACTGCCTAGTGGAAAGAGCTGAAAAAACCATCTAGAGTTGCGAGGTTTTTCGGTATTATTTCCACACATCCCGTGAAAGGAAACACGGCTCCAGTGTGCTCCTCCTTACGTGAGGTAGTGAATACAGCCACGAGCTATGTGAGCAGAGCGCCAGAAGTGCTCTCATCGGCACACGGAGAGACTGAAAGCAGACAGGAAAAGCCCCAGTCGCCAGGCTCAGGGGGCTTGGTGAAAGATGAGGAGGCAGGCGGGGCCAAAGGCGGAACGGGGCCAGCACAAGTGACGCAACAGAGAGGCGGAGTTCGGGGCAGTGACGAGAGCGGGGTGGTGCTGGCTCTGCCTTCACCGGAAGGGGAGCCCATGACGCAGGCACATGTGACCAAAGAAACATGGCGGACCTGGTCCTGTCTGATGTTCCCATGCTGCCACAGCCGGCCCCAGTGCAGCCCGTCACCCATTCACAGGCAACCCATTGCCCCCTGCAAGAGTCTGACTCAGACGGAGAGGGTTCTGAGCCTGATGTTCATTGCACACCCCAGCCGCAACGAAAAGTACGGCGCTCAGATGAATTACAACAAATAACTAAACTCGCCAAACTTTCCAATCGCCAAAGCCAGCTTGAACCGCAAGCAGTTGCGACATCCAGAATTTCTCCGCAAAAATTGCAAAATCTATCAGCTTTGTCTTCCCTACAACCCGAGCAGGCATTGCCACCTGCTGCACAGAAGATGGCGCTGCCTTCCACCTAACAAGATCCAACTGAAAAACGCTGGGTCAGTGTTTTAAAAGATGCTATTTTTGATGGTGATTTTAAAGCTGCCAATTCCATTGTTTGCCCAGTCATCATCGAACAAAATCAGGCTTGGTGAGAGCCCCACAAATGGAAAGTGTTAAATTCATCTAAGCAAACAGTCTCAACGTATGGTATTAAGTCCAAAGCAGCACGAAACATAATACAATACATTTTTACTGCTGATATCCTTTGTCCAGCAGACTGTTGATGCATTGCATCTTTACTATTGACACCCACACAGTTTTTTATTTTTGAGAGGGAATGGAGACATTTAGCCACCGAAGAGGCCAACAGGCATCAAATAGTGGGAGACCCACTTTATGGACTCCAGCCAGATATGTTGACAGGGCAAGAACCGTATGCCACAACCAACGTACAACTCACATTTCCAATTGAAATCCACCAGCTGTCTCAGGCGTTGGCCCACAAGGCTTTGCTACTGGTTCCAGACAAGAAAAAGCCTGCATCACATGTGAACGTTAAGCAAGGGGCCACTGAACCATATGGCAAATTCATCGATCGCTTGTCTGCAGATTTAAAAGATGCCCAGGATTTACCTGCACAAGTGCAGGAACATCTGTTTCGTTCCTGTGCTTTTGAAAATGCTAACCCGCTCACCAGGACTGTGTTAGCTTCCCTTCCTCAAGGCTGTGCAGTTGATGAGATGTTGGTAAGGGCAACCAGAGCAGAACAGAACAAACAAACAGCAGCGTTCACAGCAGCTGTGCAAAATGCAATGCAGCAACAGGGACATATCATTGCAGCTGCATTGACAGGAAGAAATGTCAGCCATTCCAGCAGCAACAGAAGACCAGCATCTGGCATTGTTTGCTTCCCCTGTGGTGATACAGGCCATTTCAAACGAGCCTGTCAAAAGACTGTGTGGTGTCACAAATGCAATGCAGACACCCATGCCACTGAAGTTTGTAGGAAGCAGGGAAACTTCAAAACCAGCGTGCGAAGGCAGTGCGCCAAGACACAAATCAACGCCTTGACCTACAAGACCCCGAAAGTGGTTTCTTAGTTAAGAACAGGCCTGCCACATGGGGAAGCCTTGGCGTGGATGTAACAACAGCAGAAGTCGTCACCTTACAAGACAAAGAAGTAACCCTCATCCCCACCAATGTGTATGGACCAATGTACAGCACAATCTCTTTAGTTGGAGGTTTGTTGCTGGGAAGATCCTCCACAGGCAGACAAGGTGTAATCGTGATTCCAGGAGTCATCGATGCAGATTACACCGGACAAGTGAAAATAATGGCTTATGCTTTGCAACCACCTGTAACCATTCCAAAAGGGAGCAGAATTGCTCAAATTATCCCATTTGAAAACAGTTTGCCACATTGTCAGAGACCAAGAGAACCAGCTGAAAAAGAGAGAGGAGATGGAAGCTTTGGATCAACTGGCCACAATGTCCTTTTTACAATAAGCCTGAAAGATCGCCCACACACCACGGTGAAATTACAACGTGGTAACCAGATCATCACCCTGTCTTCACTTCTCGACAACGGTGCGGACATTTCCATCATCAGTCAAATGTACTGGCCATCTGATTGGCCTCTGCAGTCTCCCTACACCCATGTTGTATGAGTGGGCGGAATGAGTGTTCCCTCAATGAGTACAGATCCTATCAGCATCATCTTTAAAGACAATCAAGTCATTGTGACTCAACCCTACGTTATGCTTTTGCCCAGAAAGCTTCAAGGATTGCTAGGCATAGATGTGCTTTCTCAACAGGGCATGGTTCTTACCACTGACCAGCATTTTCTTTGACGGCCACTGCAGAGCAGCTACCCATTCTGAAGATCACCTGGTTGACTGAAACTCCTGTATGGGTCGAGCAGTGGCCAATGACAGAAGAAAGGCTGAAAATTACTAAACAATTGGTACAAGAGCAACTTGAAGCTGGACACATGTGGCCCTCAGTGAGTCCGTGGAACACACCAATTTTTGTTATCCCAAAGAAATCAGGAAAATGGAGATTGTTGCATGATCTCTGCAAAGTCAATGAACAAATGCAGGCAATGGGTGCTTCTCAGCCAGGCCTGCCAGCACACACTATGATACCTCAAGGGTGGAACATCGTTATCATCGATTTGAAAGACTGCTTCTTCACCATCCCGCTTCATCCACAAGACGCTCAACGCTTTGCCTTCACCGTGCCATCTGTCAACAGAGCAGCCCCAGCACAGCGATATGAACGGACCGTGTTGCCCCGGGGGGGAGAAACTCACCTGCCATGTGTCAGTTGTTTGTTGATTAGGCCTTGCAACCCATTCGCCAGCATTTTTCCAGCACAATGATTTATCATTATGTCGATGACATTCTTATTGCCACCAAACAGCCATTGCCAGAAACAGATTTAAACTGGTTGATTGCACAATTGAAACATTGTGGACTGACTGTAGCCCCAGAAAAAATACAGCAGTCGACTCCTTGGAAATATTTAGGATGGCTGATCACAAGTGCACAGTGTCACCCACAGAAAATCACTTTACACACCAGCATTTCCACCTTGCATGATGCCCAGAGACTTTTTGGAGACCTACAGTGGGTTCGTACCATTGTAGGAATCACCAATGATGATTTACAACCATTTTTATTGTGGCTTCATGGTGGTGATGCCAGCAGCCCCCGAAAATGTACCCCCGAACAGCAAAGAGCTTTAGTTCAGGTATCAGAAAAGCTACAACGTGGTTGGAGTGCTCGTCATATAGAGCATCTTCCACTGTCACTTTTCCTTTCCAACACTGATGCCTGTCCATTTGCCATTGTCTTTCAATGGCAAAAGAAAAAGGGGGAAGGCCCATCTAGGTTTAGTTCAACAGCAAGTGTGTTGGAATGGGTGTTTTTACCTGTGCAACCAAAGAGCCGCGTCATGACCAGAACAGATGCTCTTGCTGCATTGATAAAAAAGGGCAGAGACAGAATTGTAGAGATAGATGGAAAGGAACCAGCAGACATCAGTGTTCCTGTGAGAAGTGAGGATTTAGAGTGGAAGCTGAGACATTCTGTCGCAATGCAAGAAGCATTGTTGGGTTTTACAGGTGTGGTTCACAATCAGCAACCAAAAGGCCCGATGTGGACACTAGTCATGCGCTACCAGTGGCTAGAGAGACCTTTGTGTTCCTTGACACCAGTTAAAGGAAGGACAGTCTTTACTGATGCCGGTCGAAAAACAAGAAGGGCTCTGTGTGTATGGCAACAGCAAGGAGAATGGATGCAACATTTACTTAAGAGTGAAGCAGGAGACAGTCTGCAAACCCTTGAAATGAGGGCAGTGTGTTTGGCTTTGCAAACCTGGAACAATGAACCACTCAGTGTTGTTTCGGACTCTTTATATGTGGTTGGAGTCGTGCAAAGAACTGAAGATGCACTCATCAGGAACACCCTGAATCAGCACCTTAGAGAACTGTTTTTGCAATTAAGAAGTGTGCTGAAGCAGCGTCAGCATGCTTTTTGTGTCATGCACATTCGCAGCCATCAGTGCAACAGCGGTTTAGGAGAAGGCAACGCACGAGCAGATGCTGCAGTGAGTTGCGTTGCCCATGTCCCTGCAGAAAACAAATTTGTCAGGGCTCGTGACAGCCATGAGAATTTTCATCAAAATGCTAGGGCCCTGCACCGACAATTCCAGATTCCCCTGAATGATGCACAAGGGATTGTGCGTGCCTGCCCTCAATGTAGTCATCATGGGCCTGGCCTTGGCCTGGGCACAAACCCAAGGGGAATGAAAGCTTTAGAATTGTGGCAGATGGATGTAACTCATGTTCCAGAATTTGGGAGATTGAAATATGTCCATGTCACTGTTGATACCTATTCTAAATTTATCTGGGCCACAGCGCAGTCAGGCGAGAGAGCTTTGCATGTTGAAAGACACCTGACCGTTTGTTTTGCAGTGATGGGAGTGCCTGTAGAAATTAAGACCGACAATGGTCCAGCCTATGTCGGTCAGCGAATCGCTAAATTTATGCAGAAGTGGGGAGTCAAGCATACCACTGTAATGCCTCCCTCTCCCACTGGTCAAGCCATGGTAGAAAGAGCCAATCGGACACTGAAAGAATTTCTAGCAAAGCAAAAACAGTGATGAAACTGACGTAACTAGTCAATTATCCAAGCTACTGTTCACTTTAAACTATTTGTGCCTAGCAGAAGGAAGAGAAGAGCCTGCAGTTGTCATACACCACCATGCAGTGAAAGAAGGAAGACCACAAGCGATTCCAAGGCTTTATGTTTATCACAAGAACATGCGAACGGGCGAATGGCAGGGACCGAGTCCTGTGTTATTTAATGGTCGTGGTTATATGTGTTTCCACAGAAGAATCAGGACCTGTTTGGGTGCCGAGCCGATTTACCCGTGCATGTCTGCAGTCAGAGATACCAGCTAACAGTGATAACCACAGTGACAGCAGTGACCTACCTGGAGCACCTTGTGAAGACCCTGAGACTGCTGAAAATTGACTTGAATTAGAAAAAATAGCTATATAGTTACAGTTATAAGATTAAGTTTAGCGATAAGTCATTTTTAGGATTTAAGATTAAGTAATAAGCAAGTGCTGTTTGTTTTGCTTTTCTGAGAGACAACCAAAACCATGAATAGAATGTTAGGAATTGGAATGTTTGTTTTAGTTAGTGCCTTAATAGAAAGAGGATCAGGAATGCTTGAAATTGGCCCAAGACAAAATATGTGGGTCACTCTGGCCAATCGGAGTAAACAAGATTCATTTTGCTTGTCTTTAGCCACACCATCAAATCCTTTTCGGACTTGCTTGATTGGAGTCCCAGTAGACTCCATGACAGAGTTCAGAACCTGGTCTCAAATCAAAATTAATCCAAAGAGTGCTTTAGGAACACAAGCTGTTGCCATTGGGCAGAATCTAAAAGTCGCCAGTACTGAGCCCCAAGAACTTAATCTTTTGGGTTCTGTGCCAGGAAATTACTGCTTGATCTTTGGGCATTTTATCATGAATTCAAGTTTGCTAATTGTAGACAAACAGCAACTGAACAATGGCAACATTTGGTTGTCTCCCAAGTCCCCATTGTATTATAATTATACCGAGTACTGCATTAATTGGACTGAGTCTGTAACGCCATTAAAAGGTGTTGCAAGAAAATTACCGCCAGGGATCTTTCTCATTTGTAGAGATAGAGCCTGGTCTGCAGTGCCTCAAGAAGCTGTAGGAGGTCTATGTTATTTTGGCAAATTAACACTGTTTGCTCCTAGCATTCATCAAGTTTTAGGGTTGTCCCAAAAGACCTTACTAGTCAAACGCAGTATGTCTCAACTGAGCCCCAACTGTAAAGATCGAGTTGAGTTATGGCAACCTGCAGCTGTAATCTCAGCATCATTTTTTGCCCCAGGAATTGCTTCAGCACAAGCCCTCACGCAGTTGAAAAACCTAGCCTGCTGGACGAGAAAACAAATTAATATAACATCTAATCTACTAAGTGAGCTTGCCAAAGATGTTAATGACATTCGTCACGCAGTTCTCCAAAACAGAGCTGCGATTGACTTCCTCCTTTTAGCACAAGGGCATGGATGTGAAGAATTTGAGGGCATGTGCTGCATCAATTTATGAGGCCATTCTCAATCTATTTACAAGCAGCTGTCACAGCTGAAAGATAATATGAGAAAACTTGTAGTTGTAGACAGTCCGTTTGACAAATGGCTCGGATCATGGGGTTTTACTGGGTGGATCAAGGATTTGATCCGTTTTGGTATACTGATTCTCATTGTTATTATGATCATCCTTATTATTGTGCCTTGCTTGTTATGATGTATGCAAAAATTAGCCAGCTGTGCCTTAGAGTCAGTTTGGATAGCTCAAAAAGAAAAAGAGGCAACTGTAACCGGATTTCTTAGAGATCACGGGCATGATGTGCTGTGGAATGAGATTTGAGCTATCCCAAACTGGGCCTCAGATTTGGGCCTGCTAGGCCTCAGATTTAGGCCTGTATAGAAGTAGATAAGCTTGTGGCGCAGTTAGAAATTAGGTTAAGGTGTGTGTATAGACTAGATGGGACAGTTAGAGTAGAATCACGGTAGCTGCCTTAAACTGAGATTGTTTACATATTTGTTCACGCTGAATGCCAATAGAAATGCACTTGCAATTGTAAATTACTTCACACTGTATAAAACCAGCCCTTTCGAGAATAAAGAGGAGGACGTATGATCTGACCATATTGGTTGTACTCTGCATTGCTCGCTCCAGCCTTCATTAATAGAGCCCTGGCAATAATGCTCCACCCAGTAGGAGGAGCCAAAGCCTTTCCACCAGAATAAAACCAGCAGTCCCAAACACCAAGATAGCTTGTTTCCACTGGATTCCCAGAGGACTGCTGGACCCTTTCTTGAGGATCATCTTTACTGCAACGGAGACACAACTGTCACTCTGGGAGGACCTACTTTGGTCTTCTTCTAACACCCTGACCAACAGGGTTGTCAGGTTTGCATTCTGACTCTGTCAGTGGTCCTTTGTACTATTGCATTTATCTTATTTTATTTTTATTTTATTTTTATCTTTCTTGTTGTTTGTTCTCTCTCTATTAAATTGTATTTCTGACTTGGAGTCTCACTGGTTTTGCTTTCAAACCAGCACAAAAGGTCAGGGTCTTTAACACTTCTAGTGCTGAACCAGCAGTGAAATGAGTGAGCTCACATCTATGCTGCTTCTTGCATGTGTGTCTGGAGGGAGTTTCAATGGGGTAGATTGTTGCGGTGTGCATTTCCCAGGACGCACAAGGCAGCATCGGGATGCGACACATTTCCCCCCGGGGAGACTTTTCCTCCCCGCTCTGGACTTCGGTGGTCTTGGCAGTTGCTTTTGGGGCGCAGAGATGTATCAGAGGCGAGACAGGTCTTGGGGTAAACTAAGGAGATTTATTACAGGTATAACTAAAGCATAACAACTAAAAGCTGGACCCCAAAGACGAGGAGCACATGTCCCGCCGTGGGTTTTATAGACGGGGCGGTACAAAGCAAACAACCAATGAGAATACACTCAGGGAGGAGTCTAGGGCAGGGAATACAGAACTAAATCCAATGGGAATAGCAGAAGCAGTGTCATGATATAAAGCAGCAAATGATATATCAAGTGAGGGAAGATTGGCAAGGAAAATTCTAGAAATAGAGGCAGGGATACAGAGGACTGACACTTAACGGTATGTATAATTTAAATCATAACACACAAATGAAATCGAAAGCTAGCTTGAAAACTTAAAGCAGAAATCCACACCACAACAGTAGATGGTATCATCTACAGATGATACAGAGCCAATGTTAGGCACAACTATGAGACTGTAGTTTCCAATTATTTTCTTCTGAATAACTGGAAATCTATGGAAACCACACTCAGATTTCAGACTCCTGAGTCTGTAAATTGTTTCATTGTCATTGTTTGTTTTTAGATCAAAGACAAGTCTAAGAGTTTTGATAATGAAAGAGATGTATCTCTCTATATGTCCCTTGTGTTGTTTTGAAATCCCACTTGTGTGCTGCATGCTCCTCCAAAATGGTTTTACTCTCTTTGTTCCTTGTAAAGCTTTTGTAAAAGAATTCACCATTATTTTCTTTTGTGCAGAATCTGGTGATATCAGCTATTTCCCTCTAAAGCCCTGCTTAGAAAACTGAGAATTTCTTTTCTCCTGTGATTTTCTTCACTGTGCTTTTCATTTCATCACTGAAATGGAAATATTTTACTAGTTAAGTGGCGGGAAAAAAGCAGTTAAGGCAGATGCTGTTTCATCATCTGCCCATCACAGACCTCCTCAGCAGTCAGAGCAGCAGTTTACTGCAACAAATTAAGTGCACAAATTTTTCATGTGGAAGAAATTATTTCTGAATTCCCTCTGAAATCAAATTTCTTCTGTAGAAAGATGAGTTAATCAAGAAATTTACAATTTAGTGCCTGTTATTGCTTATTCTGGCTCTCAGAAGCAGTTTTGTGTTAGTTTCCATTATTTTAAACTCCTTCAGCCACAATTTGGAAACAGCAGCTGTGGTCACTCCTATAGATCTACTTTTTAGTTACCTACCTTTATTTGCTCAAGCCCTGAACTGACCACTGGGTCTTTAGCCATGTGCTTTTAATGCTAGTCAAAAGTACTAGGAAAAGGGAGAGGAAAAAAAGCTGAGTAAAGCCAGTATTTCTTCATCTGCCTGTCTGGTGGTTCATCCCAGTTGTTTTGGTCCTGTTGTGCCAATGCACAACATTCCCAGAGGTGAAGAATTGCTCTGTGTGCAGGCTGCTCCCAGCATGGCACGAGGTGAGAAATGCTGCTGGGTTTTGTCTGGGAGAAGGAGCTGGTGCCATTCCCCACACAGATGTGGATTTGTTTTTCCAGGTCTCTAATTCTTGCAGGAAATGATGCCACAGAGCATGGTTTCTCCCGAAAGGCAGTAAATACATTCTTTGTGCTTTCAGAAATGGATGCACCCAGCGATTTTATTGAATGGAAGAATATGGATGTTATGGGGGAAAAAATAGTTTCAGCCTAAAAATATAAATCTCATTTTATTTCTAGTTTAATGCTTTGGAAGTTTTCTTTCTTGACATCTTCTTGATAACATTATGTACTGTACTTCTGTCGTATCCTTCCTAACTGGGAAATAATTAGATTGCTAAACTGAATAGCTCAATAATAATGCTTGACTCCAGTTTGATTTCCTCTGACACAAAACACTTGACAGGTCTGTCTCAGGCACCGCTAGCATCAGTAATCTGTTACACCAGTTCACCATTGCACCACCAGATATCAGGGCTGGCCTTTTCCCTCATGCATGCATGGCTCAGGCAAAATGCTCCAGCTCAGGTGCAGATTGGGAGGGAGAGTAGTTGCTCTTTGAAACATAGATCCAGCAGTTTTCCAAAGTCTAAAGAGAAATACTAAGTAAATTAGGAGTAGAAAACAGAAGCAGAAGAAAAATGTTAAAATACATTAACCAAGAAATACCAAGCAGCGAAGTGCAGAGATTTCTGTGTGCAGGGCAAAAATTGAATGCTCACTGAAACACAATTCAAGGAACTTCAGAAATAAATTCAAGCCACTCTTTCAACTTATGAAGGAGGAACATTTGAGAGTGTGCTTTCTAAAATATAAAGCAATGAATTCCACTTCTTGGTAATACTGTCTTTAAATGACAGGGATAAATCTGAAAAGAATTCAAGAAAACTTTAAAATACTTTAGAAATGCAAAACAAGACATTGTGAAATTAACTGAATGGAGAAACAACTTTCCCTTAAGATATTAGACTCAGGGGAGGCACCTCTGTCTGCAGCTTGCATTCCAGCAGTAAGGATAACAGGTGCAATCTGAAAGACAAAATACAGAGTCTTCAAAGCACAAGTGTTGCAGTTTAGATTTGGCGGGGGTCTCCGGGGAGGGTTCCCCGGGAGCCCCCCAGGCTCTAGGCTCGTTGGTATTCGCATGCAGGCAGGCAAGGAGACTCTAGACGGCTGGTGAGGTGCTGATAAAGTGAGGATTTATTTGGAGTTCGACCCCGGGAAGGCAACATGGTTACTAAGGGAGAGGGGGAAGGAGGGGGAGAGAGGGAGGGGAGAGGGAAGGGGAGAGGGAAGGGGAGAGGAGCAGAGCCTCCGGAGGCCTCCAGGGCAAAGAGAACGAGCCCTCTCCATTTTCACCCTTAACAGAGAGATTCAAAGTGGGCGCGGATAGATCTTTAGGCCAATGAGGTTACAGATGAAGAATACTGCAGGGGAAGTTACAGACTTGGGATAAACCATAAACTTTGAGGGGTGAAACAGAGCATACCATTTCAATAAAATGCAATCCAACACACAAGTAGTTGAACACTCAAAGCCGCCTGTGCTGGGGCCGCGCTGCCTGCGCCGCGCCACCGTGGGCCAGAGCCCTGAGGGGCTGGGATTCGGGCCCGCGCCGCACTGGCTGGTGGTGGTGAGACGGTGGCGTGGTGGCTTGCGGGGTCTCTGCGCAGTGAGGGAGGGGCCACCTGGGTCCGCGATTGCGGTCCCGGACAGCCACTCCATGTTGGCGGAGACGGCATTGAAGTGGTATTCCGCAGAGTTCTGCACTGTGCTGGTGGTGTGGTGGTCCATCTTTGTCTCAGGGTCCTTGGTGGTCTTGCCCCACCTTGGTACATCAATTGTTGCAGTTTAGATTTAGGGGGGGTCCCCAAGGAGTGTTCCCCGGGAGCCCCCCGGGCTCTAGGTTCTTTGGTATTCTCATGCAGGCAGGCAAGGAGACTCTAGACGGCTGGTGAGGTGCTGATAAGGTGAGGATTTATTTGGAGTTCGACCCTGGGAAGGCAACATGGTTACTAAGGGAGAGGGGGAAGGAGGGGGAGAGAGGGAAAGGGAGAGGGAAGGGGAGAGGGAAGGGGAGAGGAGCAGAGCCTCCAGAGGCCTCCAGGGCAAAGAGAGCGAGCCCTCTCCATTTGCACCCTTTACAGAGAGATTCAAAGTGGGCGTGGATAGATCTTTAGGCCAATGAGGTTACAGGTAAAGAATACTGCAGGGGAGGTTACAGACTTGGGATAAACCATAAACTTTGAGGGGTGAAACAGAGCATACCATTTCAATAAAATGCAATCCTACACACGAGTAGTTGAACACTCAAAGCCCCAGCTATGCAGCGGGATATTCTGCCGTTCTGCATCCCTGCTTGCTACCTTCATCTGTGTGGCTGCATGAAAGCTGGGAAACAGCTCTACTGACGCTCCTATATTAAGGATGCTTTAGGAGTAAAAAATCAATGAGACAGTGGTTTGAAATGACCCAAGGACTTTCCAACCCAGTGATTTAATAACACAGTGAATAAAACAATGAATCTTGGTAAGTCCTAGTGGCCTAGAACAGAATCTGCCCTAAGAAATTTTCTGATATTACCTTGTCATAATACATTTCAGCTGTATTTCCCCCTTTCTATAGTTCCATACACTATATTAAAGAAGAAAAAAAGTTTTCTATTCAGTTTGAATTCTTCATGAGTCTTTTTCCTCTCTGGTTGACTAGAAAGACATTAAAATGCAAATATTCAGTCAACTGACAGAACAAATTGAGACAAGTTTTAAAGTGTTTCTTCTAGCTGTAGATGTGTGCCTGGAGAAGCAGCAAGGAGAAAATCCCTTACTTTGAGACATGGGGGTAGAGGTTTGTTTGTTTGGGGTTTTTTAGTTTCTTTTTTTGGGGCAGACTTGAACCTTTTTGATCTCTCTCTTTTGTAAAGTAATTCTTCGTCAGATTAAATATGAAGATCCCTATCAGAATGCACTTAGCTTTGACAAGTCTGGCAGAGTGGTAATGGCTGACACTGAAAGGAAAAAGTCTTGGATAATGAATAAAGAATATTTTAGCAGCATGACTCATAAGTAATACAAAGGCAGCTCTGGCAATGTCTGTTCTAATTAGACTAGTTGCTCTGTTGTAACAATCAGGGATATTAAGTGTGTGGGATGCTGAAATATGTGGGCATCCTGCTAAGCTTGATCTCAGTTCCTTGCAACACAAATTCTGTCTGTCCCAGCTGGAAAGTAGGTGCCTAAAAATGTACTGAAGGAGACTAAATGTGTGTATCTATTTTTTAATATTTTTTGTTGGGCCCTCTGGGCCACAAATGTTTTGAGCTGTCAGAATCACAGAAATGTGTTGCACAATGCAGCAGCCAGCTGTCCTGTTGAAGCCTGGTGTTCTGGAGCTGTTTCTCATCCCCCAGCACTGCCACAGTGCATCATTTCCAGAGCACCTTGGTGAGATCAAAGAGAAGGAGCAGCAGCAATTCCAAGGTATGTTAGGTCTGTACAGGCTTGTTTTACCTCCAGGATTTCAGAGAATGAGGTAACGTGGGCTGCTGTGCCTTTGAGCAGCAGAGATGGTGATAAATCTTGGATGGGAAACCTGGAGCTGGTTGAGGGGTATGTGTGGAATGGGACAGCACTGCTGAACACTGCCTGTCTGAAGTATTGGCTTCTGTCTTGGGTTGAAAAATGTAACCAAAAATGTGTATTCTATTTTCATCTGTTGAAACCAGTTGAGATATTGTTCTTTATCTCTTGTAACTCTAGGGGGGGAAGAGGGCAGATTCCTTCTCTTAATGAGACAAATGATAACACCAGAAAAGGCAGTGCCTTCTTATCTCTTCCTCCACCCATCCTCCTCCGAGGGACATCACCTGTGAATGGGCCATTTAAGGCCTCTCACATGACTGATAATGTTACTTCATTCCATTGAGAGATGCTCCACTCAGTGGGAGGAGCCAAAGCCTTTCCACTGGCATAAAACATGAAATCCCAAACACCACTTTAGCTGGTTTTCCACTGAATCATCAGAGGAAGACCAGACCCATCTCATCAGCTCTGGGCCCTTTTTTCTACAGGATCATCTCTACTTCACAGAACAACATCTGTTACTCCAGGAAGACTCATTTGGGCTGCTTCCAACACCCTGACAACAGGGTGTCAGGTTGTATCTCTGACTTTGTCAGGGTTTTCTAGGACTTTTGTTTGCTTGTTTGGTTTTCTTTGTACTACTGCATTATCACCGTGGAGGCCTAACCAGAAAACAGACTGGAGACACAGATCTGGGTGCATCAGAGCATGCAGGGCAGGAGAGTGCCCCTTAGTTTATTTTGCCATTATATATCTGTGGCAAGGTGACCATGGATTGGAGAAGGGTATCGCCACCTCTCCTGCCACATTGGTCCAGAAGGCTGTCATTTACCTTTTCTCCTCCCAACTAGAAATATGTAAACAATGGGAGACAGTTAGGAAAACATGCCAATGTTTACATTAGCAAGCGGGAGAAACTGCACGTCGGCTAGCCAGGGACAGAGCCTCATGGCAACACTGCATTTGCATTTTTAATATTCCTAGTAAACAACTGTTACTCCTATTCCAATATTTTTTCCTGAAAGCTTCTAATTGCAAAATTGTAATAATTTGGAGGGACGGGTTTTTACATTTTCCATTCCAAGGGAAACTCCAGTTACCCCTGACAGATACCTGTCTCTCCAAAACCAAGACATTTCTACAGTGTCAGACATCTTGCCATGGCAGGAACTGCTCATCCTTGCTTTTTCCTAGATAAACGGATTATAGTCAAAGATCTTAATCAAAGGCAACACTGACATCTTTACCTTCATGTATGCTCTCTTTAGTTTTATGCACTTAGAACAATGAAGGCATCAGCTGGAGTTTGGAAAAATATTCTGTATTTGTGGCAGTGCATGTTTTTGAATTTACTGTTTTATGTAAGATTTGGTTATCTGTAAAAGTTCAGTTCTATGTACCCCTACCTTCCCCCCCTAATTAATATTCCTTTGTTCCTCTCCTTCTCCATCACGAGGTGTATTTTTTAGTCTGCACCTGTGCCCATCGGTTAATTGTCAGTTATCTTTCCCGCCTTGAGTTTTCCCCTCCCAGTTCTCTTTAATTGGTCCGAAGCACCCTTTTCCCCCTCTGTTCTCCCTAGAGACTGTAAACCATTGGCTGGAGGCCGCCAACCCCACCCCCTTCTCCCAACCCCACCCCCTTCTCCCCCCTTTCTCTGCTCCCCTTAAAACCCTGTGGAAGTTCGAAATCGGGGTCCAGAAACAGGTCAGAGTTAAGTTAATAAACTCTCTGTCGCACTGTTTCCTGGATCCTCCTTTCCTTCTACACCCCCTCACAAGCTTCTACGGGGTCGTGCACCTGTCAGAGTCCGCTGTGCCTGCGTGGCGCGCCGACTGAGTCTGGACAGTTCCTTGTCCCGGTGCCTGGGCTAGCTTGGGGCAACACCCAGAGGCTTTTTAGAGGCACCACGGCAAGCGTCTGGCGCCCACCGTGCGGGCCCAGGGAAGGACCCCACGGACGGAGTTAGTGAGGTTCGGATTAGGAGCCGACCTCGCGAAGAGAACTCCTGGACGTCACGCAGCCTCAGGTGTGAGCTGCCTCTTCGGAGGACGTGCTCCCCGAGGAGGGGAAGGCAGCGCCCTGTATTGCACTCTACACGGCATCTTCCCCCGGCAGAGGAACCCCCGAAGACCAGCTTTTTGCACCCGCGCCAGGGTTGGTAAGCATAAAACCCCCTTTTACCGCGAGGGGGGCTTTTGGTATAACAGTTCCGTGTGGGCTAAGCTCCTGGTCTGCGGTCGCGTGGCCCCGGGAGCTGGGTTTTGGGGCTCTTCTTCCCGGTTTCGAAATCCCTGGCGTTTTGAGGTTTTTTTGCTTTCGGTTTTGTGTTTTGCGATCGGAGGTAGTTTTGAAGTCCGTGCAGTGCCCCGGTGGTTTTGCGGTTGCTAGTGAGTGTGTTTTTGTTTGCCGGTTTTTAAGCACGTGGCAGTTTACTTTTTCTTTGTGATCTTTACTTTGCCTGGTCTTTGGAGTGTGCAGATTTTGCCAACTTAAAGAGAATGGGTGCGTCTCTGAGCTCTGCACAGAAAGGGGCTTATTACGTTTGTGTTTCAATGTTAGAAGTTCAGAAAGTTCAGTTTTCTAAGAGTTGTTTAAAGAGATTGATTCTGTGGCTTTTCTTGCACCTTCCAAATACCTCACAGGTAGCAGTTCACAGCTCCCAGTTCTGGGAGGCTGCAGAGAGGAAATTGGTTCATTCAGAAAGTTCAAATGACAAAAAGGTACAAGATCTTATGTTTTTGATCTCACAGCTAAAGTTCATTACAAAACAAAAAAAGGGGCAAGAAAATCCATGGGCTAAGAGATCTACCCCAGTTCCCCCTCACCCCAGTACCAGTCCCTCCATCCCTAAAAAAAGAATTTTGAAGAGAGCAGCAACCCAGACGGCTGCTAGCCCAGGCTCTCTACAAAATTCCCTGTCTTCTAGCCTCAGCAGTCTTGGCCGGACTACTGGGGATCCCTTGAGGCACGCTGGCCACGTGGCTCGAGGATCTTACCTTTCCCCATCTTCCCCTACAGTTAAGCCCAGAGTTAAGTTTGCTTTGAGTGAGTCACAGGCTCCACAAAATGGTAGCAGTCGATTTTCAGGGTCGACATCTTCTTCTCCCCTGAATCCTTTCTCTCCTACCCCCCCTCCCCTTCATTCCAACCCCTTCTTTCCCCCTGCCCCTCACTACCCACCCAACCCCTTTCTTTCCCCAACTCCTCCCACAACCCCTCCCCTTCTCCAAAAGTTCTCACCCTCTCGTCCCGCCCCTGTTCCTCCCCCTACTCCTCCTACTACTCCTCCCACCTCCCGGCAAGCCCCTCCCACTCATCCCGCCTAAACTCCTCCCACTACCCCTCCCATTTCCCACAGGGCTCCACCCCATTCTCACCCCGCCCATCACTCCACCCCTAGGGCAGAGTCGGCTGCATCTCCCCGCCCCGGAAGGAGGCCATCTTGGCAGAAAAATTCCCATGCTTTTTCTTCTGGTTCCCACGATTTGGAACCAGTAGATAATCATGATGGGAATGAGGAAGTACACCTCTCTGCAGCGCCAGTCACCTATAGAAAGACACGGGGGGGTGACATTCAAAAAGCTAATTGGCATCCTTTTTCCCAAAACATAATTAGAGAGCTCTGTAAGGCGCACAAGGAGTTTGGCAGAGAGAGTCAATACTTCCGGGGCCTCCTAACAGCAGATTTAGCAGGGGTCACAGTAATTCTCGCAGACTTAAGACAGCTTTTTGCTTGCTTAATGAACGGCACAGAGTTCACCCTCTGGGAAGCCGCCTTTAAGCAAGCACTGCGGGAAGCTATTCCAACGTTGCCATTCCCGGCAACTGACGAGCAGGGGAACCCTCTCTCTGTTGAGCTACTCAGTGGGGAAGGCTCTTTTAGTTCCCCTGATGCCCAAGGCCTTTTGATTCCTCCCTCAGTGCTATCAGTGGTCAAAGACATTGCATGTAAGGCATTTCTTACCTTACAGCCACACGCACCTCTACCACCTTTCACCACCATTAAGCAGGGACCTTCAGAGCCTTTTGTAGATTTTGTTGAGAAACTTTCTAGGGCTCTAGAAGTGCAGGTGCCAGATGAGAGTGCAAGGGGGAAGATCAGGGAAAACCTTGTTTTTGTTAATGCTAATTATTTGTGTAAACAAGCTATTCTGAGTCTTCCCCTAGACCCTCCACGCACTCTTCAATCGATGCTACAAGTCTGTCAAATGAAGGTCCCATTCCTCGCGCGTCAAAATCCACCTGCTCCAGTTCCACCTGCAACTCCTGCGAGGACTGTGTGTGTGGCAGAACACCCCAATCATCGTTCCCAAACACAACACCGCCCTGCTCGTCACGGATTCTGTTTCCTCTGTAAAGAAGAGGGGCATTTTGCGCACGAATGCCCCAATAAACCGAAAGGGAGAAGGATGCCAGCTACACCACCAGGAACACCGCAGCCCTCCCATAGCGAGCAAAAAAACTGATTAGGGAGCGCGGGTCCACCCGGCGTGATGACCCCAACAGGGTGGACCACAAAGGGGGAGATGCCTTTGGGGGTCGCTGGAACGAGACAAAACTACCGGACTGGACACTTTTAAATCCTGCTTGGGACTCAGCCAAACCAATACTAACCACTTCTTCTCTCTATGACCCTTTCAGGTTGCACCTTACCAAGAGTCTGCACCTACGGGATCGGGCTTGGCATCAAGTCACCCTTAACCCGAAGGAGCTGAAGGACTGGCCACTGGCGAGAGGAGGTAAGTTCATCGTCATCGGCGACTGTAAATACACTCCGCAAGAGATTGAGGTGCTTCCTGGGACACTCTATAACAATCCCAGGGCCCTCATGATCTGGCTGCGTACTACTCATCCCCCAACATTTGTCCCAAAAGGACAAATTGTTGCACAGGCCCTTCCCTACGGGGACCCCGAGCATTCCACCTTTTCTGTGAACACTGTGCATTGTGTCACTACACAGAAGCCCATCATTATGTGTAAGATGACACTAGGGGATGAGTCAGTAAATACACTGCTGCTTTTTGACACAGGGGCAGATGTGACAATCGTCCCCACTAAGGACTGGCCGTCACATTGGGCATTAGAGGACGTGCCTGCAAGAATCCGCTGTGTAGGTGGGTTTAAATTGGCAAAACAATCAAAAGGCGTGGTAAAATTTGAGGGACAAAAAGGACAATTGGCTTCTACTCATCCTTTTGTTTTAGATTATGAGCGGCCCCTGTTTGGGAGAGATCTCATGTCTCAGTGGGGGGTCACAATTTGCATTCCAGACCCTCCACAGGATTTTTCAATAGCGGTCACTGAAAAGCGCCCGGCCCTGAAATTGAATTGGAAAACAGATGAACCAGCCTGGCTCGAACAGTGGCCGCTGTCCATAGAAAAATTGAAGGCTCTTGAGGAGCTCGTGGAGGAGCAGTTACAGAAGGGGCACATCGTAGAGACCAACTCCCCATGGAACTCGCCAGTTTTTGTCATTCGCAAGAGTGACAAAAAGCGATGGCGCCTCCTCCATGACCTCCAACAAATTAACAATGTGATAGAAGACATGGGGTCCCTACAACCAGGGTTGCCGTCCCCCACCATGCTACCCCAAAATTGGAATTTGGCTGTTATTGACATCAAGGATTGCTTTTTCCAAATTCCACTACACCCGGACGACGCACCACGTTTTGCCTTCTCGGTCCCTTCCATCAACCGAGCGGCCCCAAGGAAGAGATATCACTGGAGAGTTCTCCCTCAGGGAATGAAGAACTCTCCAGTGATGTGTCAGCAGTTTGTCTCTTCCTTGCTGCACCCTGTGCGCGCAGCCGCGGAGGGGTTGTCATCCATCATTACATGGATGACATCCTCGTTTGCGTGCCGACGGACGATGAACTTTCACGAGCGCTTGACCTCATAACGAGTTTGTTGCTGCAGGATTCGAGCTGCAAGAGGATAAGATTCAGAAGATGCCGCCTTGGAAGTACCTGGGCCTGGAAATCGGAAAGAGGACCGTTGTTCCTCAAAAATTGGACATTCGGACTACCGTCCGTACCCTTGCCGATGCCCATCAGCTCTGTGGTGCTTTGAACTGGGTAAGGCCCTGGCTAGGTCTGACCACCGAGGATCTGGCACCCCTTTTCGATTTATTGAAAGGGGGAGAGGAGCTTAGTTCTCCCAGGGTACTTACTGCAGAGGCAAAAGCAGCATTGGAGAAAGTCCAAGAGGCAATGTCATCAAGACAAGCGCACAGGTGTGATCCCAAGCTACCCTTCAGGTTCATCATAATGGGTAAGCTGCCACATCTTCATGGGATCATTTTTCAATGGGACACAAATAAATCACACGACACCAAGGGCCAAGGCAGAGGAGACCCTCTCCTTATTATAGAGTGGATCTTTCTCAGCCATCACCGGCCCAAGAGGATGACACAGCCGCAGGAGCTCATGGCTGAGCTGATCCGCAAAGCAAGAACGCGGATGCGGGATCTGGCCGGTTGTGACTTCAAATACATTCACGTGCCAATTAGTTTATCAATGGGCCAAATAACTAAATCCATGTTAGAACACCTTCTTCAAGAAAATGAAGCATTGCAATTTGCTCTAGATTCCTTTACGGGACAAATTTCAATTCATCAGCCGGCCCACAAATTGTTCAATTCGGAAGTGACTTTTAGATTGGTATTAAAGAGTGTCCGGAGCAAGAGACCCCTTGATGCTCTGACCGTTTTTACTGATGCTTCCGGGGTTTCTCACAAGTCAGTAATGACTTGGGAGGATCCCAAAACTCAGCAGTGGGATGCAGATATTGAAATTGTTGAGGGTTCTCCTCAGATTGCCGAGTTGGCCGCTGTCGTCAGAGCGTTTGAGAGGTTCCCCGGACCCTTCAGTTTAGTAACCGACTCCGCATACGTTGCGGGGGTGGTATCTAGAGCTGATCAGGCCATTTTGCAACAGGTGTCTAACACAGCTCTATATGAGCAGCTCTTGAAGCTAGTCAAACTTGTATCCCACCGAGAGCATCCCTTCTATGTGATGCATACGAGGTCACATACTGATTTGCCTGGGTTCATTGCCGAGGGAAACAGAAGGGCTGATGCCCTTGCTGCCCCAGTGGCAATAGCCCCCTTGCCTGATGTTTTCAAGCAGGCAAAGCTCAGCCATCAGCTATTCCATCAGAATGTGCCTAGTCTTGCTCGACGCTTTCACCTCACACGTCAGCAGGCTAAGGCGATTGTCGGCTCGTGTCCATCCTGTCAGTCCCATGCAGTGCCGACATTGCATGCCGGAGTCAACCCCAGAGGGTTGGAGAGCTGTGAGCTCTGGCAAATGGACGTCACCCACATTACATCGTTTGGAAAGCTTAAATACGTCCATGTATCAGTGGATACTTTCTCCGGTGCTGTCTATGCCTCTGCGCACGCAGGGGAGAGAGCCCATCATGTCATCCAACACTTGGTCCAGGCTTTCTCATTTATGGGCATCCCCAAGGGGATCAAAACTGACAATGGACCAGCGTACAAATCTAAGGAGCTTGCGGATTTCCTGCAGCAATGGGGAGTGGAACATAAGACAGGCATCCCCCACTCCCCCACAGGCCAAGCAATCGTAGAGAGGACCCACCAAAACATCAAACAGGTCCTACAACAACAACAACAGGTGCTAAAAACTGAGACACCTTCCGTCAGGTTGGCCAGGGCTTTGTATGTCATAAACTTTTTAAATTGCTCCTTTGAAAATCCTAACCCACCTATTGTCAGGCATTTCCAGTGCAACACCGACTGGAAGGTTGAGCGCCACCCGCCCGTCTTGGTAAGGTCCCCTGACTCAGGAAAAGTTGAGGGTCCCTTCGCCCTAGTGACGTGGGGGCGTGGGTACGCCTGCGTCCTCACTGATGGGGGGTTGAAGTGGATCCCAGCAAAATGGGTCAAGCCTTACATCCACAAAAGAAGAGAGAGGGAAGGAAAAGTCCCACAGGTGGCTTCAGCGGCACTACGCCGCTGAAGAAAGTGTTCCAAGACACCCCCATTTGACACCATTTGAGAATGGGAGAATGACTCCCCCTCAGCCTGTTTTTATGAGACCTCATGATTTGTGGTTTTAAGTTTGTCTTATAGGTCCTGCCCACCCCGATCGAGTATGCAGACCATACATTTCATCATTGTGATCACCAGCCTCCTGATAACCAATCAAGCCTGGATTGTGCCACAGCCCGCTGCAAATGTGTGGACCACGCTGGAGCGGTCCTTAGGCCAGGATCACATCTGCCTAAACCAGGCCAGTGCCTCGGACCCGATCTCCTCCTGCCTCGTGGGGATCCCTTTTCAAAAACATGAATTGCCCGAAAGACTGCTCTATTATGCCCGCCGTTTAGATAAAATCAGGCCCCGTGTTAGTCCTTTTATTAGTTGGAGGAATTTCTTTTTCTGCTTAGAGAATTTAAAAGATGAACCCCAGGAGCTGGAACTCCTTGGTTCAGCCAAAGCCCGGTTTTGCATCCACTTCACTAATGAGGCAAATGCTCTTAATCCCAAGACAAAACATGTGGTTCAGTCCAATTCCCTCTATCACACCATATCGTGGTGTGAGGGCATGGCTAAAGGAGCACTCCCCCCCCAAGTTTACAATCACCCCAAAAAATTGCCAAAAGGTGTTTTTTTGATTTGCGGGACCCATGCTTGGGCAGGCATCCCCTCTCACCTTTCAGGAGGTCCGTGCACCTTAGGGAAATTGGGACTGTTTTCACCTAACAAAACCCAAATTATGGATTGGGAGCAAAAGAAAAACGGTGCACATAAATCGGCTATTTCCAAAAGAGATTTGAAGAATTTGGACCCAAACTGCGATTCAGAAATTGTACATTGGAGTAGGTCTAAAGGAGTCGCAGTTACTATATTTGCCCCCTGGGTTTCCATTGCCAAAAATATGGGGGAATTGGCTCATCTAGAGTGTTGGGTGGCCAAACAGTCAAAGATGACTTCCAAGGCCCTATATAACCTCCTGCAAGATGAGGATCTAACGAGGCAAGCCACCCTCCAAAATCGGGCGGCCATAGATTACCTCTTGCTCCTCCACGGGAATACCTGTGAGGAGTTAGAGGGTCTATGTTGTTTTAATCTGTCGAGCCGGGCCGAGGACACCAAGCAGATCTTGCGGCAGATGCAAGATATGGTCGGGCAGATAAAAAAAGAAACATCGGACTGGTTAAATAACATCTTCAGTGACTGGGGGCTCTCTGGATGGGTAGGATCCATCCTGAGGACCATTTTGTTATTTGTGTTCATTATTTTATTAATCCTGGTGGCCTTCGGACTAATTAGAAAGATGATGTTTAAATTGATTTCCAGTGCCACTTCTTCCCCTTCTCCAGAAGTAAATTACACAGCGGTGTCAGTTGACCCTGAGGAAATGGACCTAGAAGGCTCCGAAGGCTATCCGGATTCCGAATACCTTCCTGACCCACCGCAGCCATTTTCATCTTAATTAAAAGAAAAGGGGGAGATGTGGCAGTGCATGTTTTTGAATTTACTGTTTTATGTAAGATTTGGTTATCTGTAAAAGTTCAGTTCTATGTACCCCTACCTTCCCCCCCTAATTAATATTCCTTTGTTCCTCTCCTTCTCCATCACGAGGTGTATTTTTTAGTCTGCACCTGTGCCCATCGGTTAATTGTCAGTTATCTTTCCCGCCTTGAGTTTTCCCCTCCCAGTTCTCTTTAATTGGTCCGAAGCACCCTTTTCCCCCTCTGTTCTCCCTAGAGACTGTAAACCATTGGCTGGAGGCTGCCAACCCCACCCCCTTCTCTCCCCTTCTCTGCTCCCCTTAAAACCCTGTGTTAATTCGAAATCGGGGTCCAGAAACGGCTCAGAGTTAAGTTAATAAACTCTCTGTCGCACTGTTTCCTGGATCCTCCTTTCCTTCCTCTGCCTCGCCGCTTCTACACCCCCTCACAAGCTTCTACGGGGTCGTGCACCTGTCGGAGTCCGCTCTGCCTGCGCGGCGCGCGGACTGACTCTGGACAGCGCCTTGTCCCGGTGCCTGGGCTAGCTCGGGGCGACACCCAGAGGCTTTTTAGAGGCACCGCGGCATGTATTAATTGCGGATCGAAAAATTATCTGTAGATAATATTTCTATGGATTTAATGATTGTTGTATTTAGATGCACTTAAAAACCTTTTAAACCATCACTGAGATACTTAGCAACTACTTTTCACAAATAGTATCTAGTTCAGCACCTCTTTTTTAATAATAATACCTAGTTTCATATAAATTAAAAACTGGAATAAGAGACATTTTTCCAAAGTAAAAAATAACATGAATAATGCTGAGGGCTTCATCAGTGAAAGTTTAAGTATTCTTGGAAAGCTATCAAGTGTGTAAAAAAAAAAGGGTAGAAATTTGAAGTAGCTGAATTTGCTGGCAAGGTGTCCCAGGTTACCAGAGACAGAGGCAAATCCCACACAGATAAAGATGCCATCTAAAAACAATGGCTCCTGATGCTGCTGAGGGACCTGGGTTTTCTGTCTTCCATGGTGTGAGCAGCACACACAGGTGGGATTCTGGTCTACTTCACCTGCTCTGCCATCACCTCAGGTAAGCCTGGGGAAACAATTAACAAGATATCAGGTGAAATAATTACACCTGACAGATGCTACATATTCAGGAAAGCCAATAAGCAGTGCTTTGGCTCTCCTTTCCTCTGATTTAAACTCAGATTTTTCCAAATGATGCATGGGATTGCAGTCGAGGGTTGAACAAGTAATTACCTCTCTCTATTTCCTACCCTTCCTCTGCATTATAAGCATATTTAAAGGGCATTTAGAAAAAGCAGCCACAACCTAAATTAGGATGCAATATGAAAAGATGACGCAATGCCGAAGAAAACCCAGCTAGCTTGCACTCCCTGGCACGCGTCGTGAGGGGCCACCCCCGCACCGAATCGCAGCTCGGGTGGTGGTAGAGCAAAGCTGCTCAATACCGCATCAGCGAGGCTGCTCTCAAACAGCAGTTGGTTGTGATGTGCTGTGGATCGGGGCAAAGAACAGGGAGAGGGTCTCTTGTGTGCTTCTCAAAGGATTTATTCCCCAAGGGGTGCAGCTCCGAAAAAACCGAAAAGCCCACACTTTCACAGTCTTTTAAACGGGGGGGTAACAAGGAGGAAGAGAATTCTTCAACCAATCAGGGAAACAACTGGGAGGATATTAAGGAGGGACTCAAAGTATGACAACCTATAGGGAAGGCAAGGGGTGTGGAAAAGGTCACATGGGCCAACAGGACCTTGAAGAAAAGGGGATTTCCAAGGAGGGGTTTAGGACTGACAGGGATTTCTCTGGAACAAGGGGTAGGGATTTAGGGGAGATTGACATTATGTAGATGAGGGAATGGGTGGGTCTAGGGGGTGAATGACAGCTGGACAAGGGAGGAGAGAACTTGGAGTAAAACCAAACATTTCAGGGAGAAAACAGGAACAAACCATTCAACAGGGTTTACAAAATATGCATTATGGAGTCCCTGCAACCCCTTGACTCAATACCCAGGGTTTGGCCTTGGCAGGACAGACTTTAGAATCTCCGCCCAGCCTGAGAGAGGACTCTTCAATGGTGCTCTGCACACAATGGTATGCCCCAGTTTCCCCCCTTCCTAATGCCCTTGTTCCTTTGGTTTCTCCTTTCCTCTGTGTCTCCATTGGTGGTGGGATCTCAATGACTGCCCCATTTTCCCTATAGGACACTGACCTTACCTGCCCTTTGTACCACCCCCATGCCTCAAGGTCATTGGCTGCTGAAGCTCATACTTAAGCCCGAGACTGGCACACGTTCTCCCCTTTTTGCTCTGGATTTCCCTTCATCTGGTGGAAATAAACCTGGCTGGAACTGATCTAGTGCAAGGGCCTTCTTGCCTCTCCTTGCTGAGCTAGCCCTGTGGCATGTGTGGGTGTGTCAGCTTGACTATCTGCCTGAGTTTCCCCAAGCGGCTTTTCCACAGGAGATGCTTATTGGGGTTTAGGCTTCAGCTCCACTCCTAAAGAGAACGACACAATAATTCATAAAGAAAAACCCACCACCACAAAAAGATAATGTTGGTAGGCTGTCTGGAAAAGTGATGCAGCAGCTATTACACAGTGGACAAAATGTGGCCTTTTCCTCCCCTGAACTCAGCCCCTGGGTCTCTGGGCTTGCTTGTTTTTATCATCTTTTCTCAGCTGCTGTGGCAGAAAAGGTGCTGAAACCACAGTGGTGTGGTTGCAGGGGAGCTGCCACCCTCCCATCTTTGTGCAGGACAAGGCAGCTCATCAGCAGTGACCCTGGTGTGTCTCCCCTGCCCTGGGACTTGGGACTGAGCTCCCCAGCCAATTTTGCCTGTCCCCCAGCATCTACTTCAGAGTATCTCCCTGGAAGGAGAAAAATGTCAGATCTCTTGATCCTCACCTAGGAATTTCTCTGTCTCACTGGTTGATGACATACCACAAGACAGGTGTAGAACAGCTTAGGAAAAGAAAATACAAACCCACACAAATACAACCCACACAGGCAACAAGAAAGGAGCAATGTAGAAGCAACCAAAAGCCCTTGACACCAGCAAAATGTTGGCTTGGTTACAAATGAAACTGATTTAGTGTTGCAACTAGAAAAGGCGTGCCAAGGGGAGCACAGCCCCAACATTGCTCCCTCCACACCTTTGTCATTGGGACCACCCTTGTGCTGGGCACCTCAGCCTCAGCAGAAGGCTGCTTTTACTGTTCAGGTTAGAGTTAGGGTTCAAAAATACCCAGGGCCTAGAGCTCCAGGGACATTACAACTACATAATAAACTAAAAGCAAATCATGGAATATGGAAAAAATTAAATATTTGGTGGGACCTGGTAGGTCACTGAAAAACTGCTGTGTAAATAAATGTTATTTCCTCAAGTGGGGCCAAAGCTGCCCTGAAACTCCCCAACTAGTATGAAATTTGCTTTAACAACAATAAGCTTGCAAAAAGTGAAGATTTAAAATTTATTCTGAACTAAATGAAGCTATTAAAAGAACAGTTGTCTGCCATTACAAATTTATGATACCTGCCTTCTTTTGAGAACACTAAACCACATTGGTCAGCCTCTGTGAGCACCTTGGAGTTCTGCTGCATCTCACCTTTGCTGATCACTGCTGGACTCTCACTTTACCACTGAAAGAACAATGAAAACACTTTTTTCAATTCTTTAAAGAATAAAAAGCTCACATTTCCCTAACTGAAACATTGTGAGAAAGTGTTGGAAGGGATCATAACTAATTTCAAGATATTTTCTTTCTGCCCTTTTTCACAGAATTTTCCAAGCATAAATTTCCTTTAAAACATCTGCTATAGAATACTCCATTATAAATTATGGAATATTTAGTATAACTTGGAATAATGATAAATAAAACCCAAACCATACAGTAAAAACACCTGTCAATCATTCCTCTTAAAGGAATCCAGAAAGAACTGGAGGCTGAGGAGACAACACTGAGTAACAGGAACAAGTAAATAAAAGGGAAGCACAGAATTATTCATGATGTAGTAACTCCAGATGCCCTGTGATGTGCTCAGTTAGCACTAAGAGGGCCCTGCTGGTCAGCAGGCGGAGGAGCTCCAAGTCCCCAGTGGACACCCAGGCTGTTGTCCCTGCACCCCCGGGAGCCCCTGGTGTCCCTCTCAGCAGGGTGCTCATCCCTCTTTGCACACCAGGCCATGGTTTACTGGGTGATTCTGGTCCCACTGTCCTAGTCTCAGAAATCCCAGTGGCATCAGCCCCACATTTGAGGTCCTTGGTAGAACTGTTGAGTAACAGTCAGCAACAAAAGAAGCCACCAGGTTTTAAATACAGCAAGATATTGAATTTCTGGCCACACACATGGGCTGTGAATGCTTTGCTGCACCTCTGCACACCTCCAGTCCCTCTGTTCCCTTCAGTATTTTGAGTGTGATGCTGTGGCCATGTGGAGCAGGTAGGTTTTTATAGTTCTTTATTTTCTGACACATTGTAATAATTGCACTCTCTGCTTTATCTAACACTGTGGATAATTCTACTGAAGACAAAAATAACCTTAAATTTAAAAAATGTTTAAAAAAAACAGGAAATACTTTTCTGGTTAAGGTGCTTGCCAGTACATATAAATTCAGGACAGAATCTACTTCCCTATAAAAGTTTGATGGTGTTCTCTGCTGGAAGGATGAGAAGACATTGAATTCCACATTCAGGAAATTTTTGACTCTATGATGTGTCTATAATTAATTTCCCTTGAAGGCAACCGAGCATCTCCCTGGCTTATTGCACAAGACAGCCACATGTTAAGGATTATGCCTGTAGAATCAAAAAGATTGATGACATGATTTAGGAGCTATCTGAAAAGACTAATTGATTTAAATATATCTTACACAATTTACCTTAATCCTCTGAGGAGAGTCAGACCAACTTCACACCTTTACTTTGCTCTAGAAACCTTACTGAAAGAGAGAGGGGGGGAAGAAGGAGTGCTTGTTTCATATAGTTAAGAGCTTTGAATGCTCAATAAATTACTGTTCTTTGGAGGGAAAATGTGAAATACTTATTGTCTCATTCCTTGTTGTCTAGTTTGCTATTTTTTTGCTTCTTTATGAATCAGCAGGGTGGCTGCAGCCCTCATGGTGGGACTTCCAGGTCCCAACAATTTATCTGACCAGATCTCCACCAGAATGCTTACACCACACACAGGCAAAAGGCAAAATAAGTTTTGCATCTCTGGGAATTTTGTGCTGCTCTACACAGCAAATCCCACGGATTTGTCTGGACAATGAGAGATGAGATGCGAGCCTTGCTCAGAGCTCAAGGATCTCCAAGGTAGCTGCAGCATTGTTCCCCACAGGTTTCTCCACGTGGGTGCAACATCTGGTCCATGGATGGAGCTAGAGAAGTTCAGAGCTGCCCATATAACACACAGATGACACTGCCATTTCCCACATTACCATTTTGTCTTCGAGCTCAAAATTGCACAGACAATTAATAAATTTAATTTAAAATGTAACCATTTTTTCTCTCAGTAATACTTAGGGGGCTTTCCCTGCAATGTGCATTTTCCATCATACAGAGCTTTTCCAGATGATTTTGGTGTTTGTTGGACAATACAGAAGCTCACAGCCAGCTCTGAGCTGCATCCCACCCTTGCACACCAGGTTCACTTTGGCTCCCAGTGACCACAAAAGTACAGTAATGGCTTGGTGGAGTTATAGACCCTCAGGGTACCAATCTGCACCTACCAGGGTTCCCTGGCAGAGGCTCTGAGGACTGGCAAAACATCACTCATTATATTGCTCAGGTACTCTGTCACATCACTTGCCTTTGGAGCAGACAGCAAAAGCAACACTACACCACATTTTCAGGACAAACCAGGAAGAAGTACATTCAGCTGTAGCAGCAGGGGCATGTTGGTATGCAGAAACTCACCCTTTGGCTTGGAATTTGGGCCAGAAAACAATATCTAACATCCCTACTGGGGTGGGAAATGGAATTTTAAATCTCAAAGTTTTCAGCCAAGGAATTAGATGGACAATAAAATTCGCACTCCCTCTCCCAATAGGTAGCCAGAGGCTTTTCAGTGATTTTTTTCCTTGTAATATCTTTAATGAAAGCAGCATTGAAATGTAATATCACATCACCTACAGTTTGAACAGAACTTTAAACTACAGAGTCTTAAAATTAATTATGTATTTAATTACTGTATCCTTATAGATACATTATGGCCATATTTATAACTATCTACAAAAGTGCCAAGTTGGCCATAAAAACAATGAGGTGCAAAGACTTACAAGGGCAGCATAATTTAGAATCAAAGCGTGTTATGTGGCTGTTCCAGTACAAGTGCCTCAAAGTTTAGTGTCACAGTTTCTCTGCTATATAGTCATCATGTAAATATTTGTGTCTGTATAGAGTGATGTTCTTGCAAGGACACAATTTGTACAACATTTATATATTATTTGGCATCAAAATAAACAGCCCCCTTTTGCTTTCAGTTCAGATCTGGCATAAAGCCACTAAATTTGCTCCAGATTTGTACCGCAAGCAGGAATTTTGCCCACTGCTTTTATAAGGCAGCTAATTTGCCAGTATTGTATTTTTGTTCTGTGCCAACTACTTTGGATACAACAGATTGGATTTAAGGGTCAAAAAGTCAAGAAAATTGACTGACTGAAGATAATTAAATAGTTTTTCAAAACTGATTTAAGATAATTGAAACAGCCCAGAGAAGTCATGGAGCATTTTATGAAATCTGTATTTCATAGAAGGTAAAATTGAATCTAGGTGCCAGCAAAAGCCTGATATTGGTCTTAGTATGCCTGCCTTAAATCAGTGTTTTCACCAAAAACTATTTTACTTATGGCAATGCTGGTGACCAAGTGTAATTGTTTCACATTCACCAATTTGTACCTTTCCCAGCCAACGCACCAATTTGTGGGGTGGTTTGAGTGTCCACCAGAATCATTCACTCTCTTTCCTGCTACTGTGAGATAGGATTAGGAGAAAAGCAAAGCAGGCTCAAACTTGAAGGGTATAAAGATAGATTTATTAACACACACTAAAAGAAGAGAATGAGAATAAAAATTAAACTTTCAAAACACTTCTCCCCCCACAAGTGTTCACTTTCCCACTAGCAACATAAAGAGACTGAACTCTTAATCAGTTACCACCCATAAAATACTCTTTCATCAGTTCATTTGGAGAGAGAAGTCTCTAGTTTACCATGGAATTTCCCCCACTGACAACCTAGAACAGTTCTCTTGTGGGTTTTAACTGTCACAAAAACAGCCACCCGGGAACCCGCTTTTGTGAAGTCCCTCCCATCGGCAGCTTTCCCATGGATGCTTTGGGGTGTCATTTTAAAGATAAGCAACTCCAAATGCAAAGGATTTTCTTCATCTCATGGAACAGAGATTTCATTTCACTTCTTCACTGGCACACAGGGCTTCTTATCTCTCTGTTTAAACATCTCCTGGGATCACAGGATCACAGGTACTAGTTCGATATTCATTCAATCACAGATACCTTTGTGTTGGAACCCATGTTTCCATGGATTCTCCACAGAGAGAGAAAAGTACAGAGGTTGAATTAAAGCCTTTAGAGAAATTAGAATATATTAAGCCATGCATACATAAAGTAGAGATTTAAGCTTTAACTTCAAGAAAATACAGTCTAACTGCCTAACTGCTAGCATAATGTTCAGAGCTTCAGGTTTAGTGATATAACTTTAGACATAACAAAAATATAGTAGAGTACTGCTCATAACTTCAGATACAATTTCTACGTAAGATAAAGTTTTTTATGCACAATAAGATAGAGTTTTTACGCACAATAAGATAGAGTTTTCACATTAATAGATATACTATATGATATGCTATATGTGTAAGTTTTTGATATTGTTTTTCATAGTTTTCCTAGTTTTACGAACTTTAAGAATTGGACTTAGATTGGGTAGCTATCCTGGTTTAGGGCAAATTTGGGAGAAAAACCTCCAAAGGGGCCCTCTCTCCCCACATCAGAAAGCAAACCCCTGTGGCCCCTCCCCCAACCGGTTCAGGGAAGACTTCCTCTGAGAGAAGTGGAAAGAAACCTGTTTATTGATAGGCAGAGAGCTCCCCAGTGATAAATAAACCTCCATTATTTCCCTTAAGGGTCTAAGCTAGCTCAGTCCTTCTCAGGCCTAGGAGGAATATATCAATAGACAGGAAAAAGGATTCAAAAGAGGCTCTCACCCTTAGCTGCAGTGATGTTTATTTCCAGATGGTGTCCGGGGAAAGAGAGGACGTCCCCAGGGGGACAGGGTCTTTTCTCAGGACTTCTGAGGGAGGGGCAAGCTGGCACACAGCCAATGGGGTCAGAAAGGGAAGGAAGGGTCAGACTACATGACACGAGCTCCAGGGGTCCCTGAGGGGGGAGAAACCATTCCCACAGGGGAATGTAACATCTCCTCCTTTCTTTGTTTAAAAAGATACCGAGAAAAATTCTCAAATTCAGTTTGACACAGAGTGTGGGTTTTCCCACCACTTATGGTTGGTAGGGAAACCAGATCACTTTAGGTTTGCCAACTCTATATGGTTGACTTCTGAGGTAGAAGATATGAGGCCGTTAATAGCCTTGAAAATCAAACAGCGTAGGATCCCGAATGCTATGGTTACAAGGAAAAGGATAACAAAAAGTAACAAAATTGTTTTAACTACAGAAGTCCACCACCCTGTGAATCCCCAGCCCTTGAACAGCTCCTTGATCCAATCTTCAGATTCTTGCTTCATTTGTCCGATCATGTTGTTTATGCTTCGGAGGGCAGCATGGATGTTTGGAGCCTTTGAGGACAGATTCATCCAACAGAGTCATTCAAACTCCTGGCATTCATGTCCATGCAATAGCAAAAGATAATCAATAGCCGCACGGTTCTGGATCGTGGCCTGTCTGGTAATCTCCTCGTCTTCTAGGAGAGAGCTGATGGTGATGGATGTTAAATTAGCTTGCTTAACCACACAGCACTCTAGATGGCCCAATTCACCTAGACCTTTGGCTGCTGCTACCCACGGAAGAAACAGGGATACAGCAACTCTTTTTGACTTTGCCCAATGAAAAATTTCTGAATTACAATTTGGGTCCAAATTGTCAGCACTCCTTTTTTGAATTTTGTCAGCCGATTTGTTTTTGTGAGTCCATTCGCCAATTAAAGTTTGGTTGGGTGTCAATACGGACAATCGCCCTATGGTACATGGCCCTCCTAAAAGCCGGGATGGAATTCTTGCCCGTGCCCGATCCCCACAAACCAAGAACAATACCCTAGGGAGGATTCTGGGGCTAGAGTGAGATGGGTTGTCTGCTGCAATGTGGCTTATATTATGGCACCACCTTTTTGCAGTAAACTCTCCCCGGAACTGTCTTATAAGGTGGTACTCGTCAGTGCTAGAGGGTTTTGGGATGACAGAAAAATGGATGCAGTATGTCGCAGGGGAGGAACCCAATAGTTCTAACTCTTGGGGTTCCTGAGCTACCTTGGGCAAACTCCGCACCCATTCTGCTAAGGGGTTCATGGCCACCACAGCTTGCTTTTGGTGATCCTTGTGTGGTTGTGGGATGTGTGACTCTGGAATTTCGTTGGACCTGTATTTGTCCAAACCTGCTAGAAATTCACCAGCCTGCAAAGGAATTCCTACCAGACAAGTGGACATAGGGTTCTTAGCTGCTGCAGTGGACAAACATATGTTTTCCTGCTGAAGTGTCTGTGCCAGGGTCACCCAGACGTTCTGACGCGGCTGAGGGACGATCCATGCAGCTGCCAGACTGTTCAGCATTAGCAGGATGACAACTTGGATGGGGTTCATCACAGGGTTGAGTGGGAGGTAGGTTTTCTCTAGAAGGGAAAAAGAAACATTTTTAAAACATGTTAAAAGGCTCCTGTTTCTGCCAGAAGGAATCCACACCTAAGAAGATTCTTTCTCTTCCATCCGGCAGCGTCTTCTCTTCGAAGCATCGGTTACTTGCTTCTTATCCCCTTCTGCTGGAGCTGGATTTTTGGGGACAAAAGGTTTCACCCACTTCTGGGGAATCCACCGAGGGCCTGAGGGAGTAGCCACACATGCATAGCCATGACCCCAGATCACAAGCTCATAGGGACCTCTGGTTTCCCAAGTTTCTGGATCCCTAATCAAAACCGGTGGACGCTGAGACAATTAAAACTGATTACCACTGTTAAAATGATGTACCACAGGTGGACTCATGTTTTCAAATGAACAATTCAGAAAATTGATGGTAAACATGGCTTTGCAGAGCTTCTGCTGTGGAGACATCCACGCAGCGGAGGTGTTCTGCCTAGCCAAAACCTGCTTGAGCGTCTGGTGTGTGGGCTCAATCACAGCTTGACCTGTGGGGGAGTGGGGGATGCCAGTTTTATGTTCCACTCCCCACTGCTGGACAAATTCTAGGAACTCCTTGGACATATACGCTGGGCCGTTATCAGTTTTGATTGTTTTTGGAATCCCCAACACTGCAAAAGTTTGCACCAGGTGCTGCTTGGCATGTACAGACTTTTCTCCTGCATGGGCAGAGGCATACACTGCACCCGAGTATGTGTCAATGCTCACATGAACATATTTGAGGCGACCAAAACTAGGAATGTGTGTGATGTCTGTCTGCCACACTTCACAGCTGCCCAGTCCCCTGGGGTTAACCCCCATGCCCATCGATGGCATGGCCTGGAGCTGGCAGTTGGGACAGGTACCCACGATGGCTCGAGCCTGGCTTCGTGTTAGCTGGAATTGTCGGATCAGAGCCGGCACATTTTGATGGTAGTGTTGGTGACTCAGTTTTGCCTGTTGGAAGACATCAGGGTGACGTGCTTTTTCAACTGGTGCAGCAAGGGAGTCTGCCTGACCATTCCCCTCTGCCATCTCACCTGGCAAATCAGTGTGTGACCTCACATGCATCACGTAAAACAGATGCTCTCGATGAGAAACCAAATAAATTAGCTTTGAAAGCAACCTGAAGAGATGTTCATTCTCTATTTCTTTGAGCACAGCCTGCTCCGCTCTGGACACTACTCCCGCCACATAGGCAGAGTCGGTTACTAAATCAATTGGTTCTGAGAACTTCTCAAAAGCTCTTACCACTGTGGCCAGTTCAGCCACTTGGGGGGATTCCTCCACAAACTCAACATCAGCTTCCCAATGCTGAGTCTGTGGGTTCCTCCAAGTCATCACCAACTTGTTGGAAGCCCCAGATGCGTCTGTGAAGACTGTGAGAGCTTTGAGTGGTCTCCGACTCCTCGTGAGGTATGAGATGGAATTCCTCATTGAACAGCTTGTGGGATGGGGCATGGACTGATATTTGTCCCCTGTAGCTGTCCAGAGATAATTGGAGACTGGCATTACTCTGCAGCAAATGCTCAAACATCTCTTTGGTCAGTCTCTCAGGAGAGTTCTTTCCCTCCTCTGCAAGTCTGACCGGGAAGTGAATACATGCAAAGTCACAACCTGCCAATTCACACAATCTTACCCTGGCCTTCCGAATCAGCTGAGCTATCAACTCCTGTGGCTCTGTGATGGTCTTGGATCTTTGGTGAGAGAGGAAGACCCACTCTATGATCAAGAGTGAATCTCCCTGCTCCTCGATCCATTGAAAAATCAAACCATGCAGATGTGGCAGCTTTCCTAGAACAATGAAATGGAAAGGCACCTTTGGGTCACATCGAAGAGCCTGCCTCTCTGACAAGACTTTTTGTACCTTTTTGATTGCTGTCTTCTCTGGGGTCAGCTCCCTGGGAGACATCAGCTCCTTCTCCCCCTTCAATAAATTGAAGAGGGGTTCTATATCTTGATTTGTGAGGCCTAGCCAGGGTCTTACCCAGTTCAAAGACCCACATAGGGAGTGGAGATCTGCTAGAGTTTTTGGATTGCAACCAATATCTAGGCTCTGCGGAACAAGAGTCCTTGCACTGATTTGCAAACCCAGGTACTGTCACGGTGCTGTGTTTCGAGACCTCAGCGTCTCCACGCACGGCAAGCCCAGGACACCGCGACAAGTGGACAAAGATCAGTTCGTGCGCCGTGCGACGATACTGATTCCTGTGGGTTCTTGTTTCGAGAGATCTTTGGAAGCGGTCTTAAAATGACGAAGCAGAGGCAGGGTGGAAGACAGCAAGGTAGTGATGTTTATTGTGCGGCAAGCGCCATCTCTCACGCCTGCGTCTGCTCTCGCAACTGCCCCGAGGGCGGTTCTGCGTACACTTTTATAGAGATGGTGTCAGGGAGGGGTAAAGGCAGAAACAACCAATAGAGGGAATCCTAGGGACCGTTAGACAGGTGCAATATTCAACTTTTGCCAACCAGGGGACACGGAGAAATACAAAACTCGGGGGCTTTCTGACGGAAAGAAAACTGACAGTTACGTCACTTGCCGCAGGGGTACACGTGGATAGGGAGGAAACAAAGGAACATATAACAAACTTAATAAACTAAATTTCACACACCGCCACAAGGTACTTCCAAGGTGGCATCCTTTGAACCTTGTCCTCCTGCAATTGAAATCCAGCAGAGGTTAA